>NW_027275508.1:0-57215 GCF_030028105.1 Mobula birostris | reverse complement strand
TGTACCAGAGACTGACAGGTACCGAATGAACCCCACAGTCTCACACTGTACCAGAGATTGACAGGGACAGAATGAACCCCACACTCTCACACTGTACTAGAGACTGACAGGTACAGAATGAACCCCACACTCTCGCACTGTACCAGAGACTGACTGGTAGAGAATGAACCCCACACTCTCACACTGTACCAGAGACTTACAGGGACAGAATGAACCCCACACTCTCACACTGTACCAGAGACTGACAGGGGACAGAATGATCCCCACCCTCTCACACCGTACCAGAGACTGACAGGTACAGAATAAACCCCAGACTCTCACACTGTACCAGAGACTGACAGGTAGAGAATGAACCCCACACTCTCATACTGTACCAGAGACTGACAGGTACAGAATGAACCCCACACTCTCACACTGTACCAGAAACTGACAGAGGCAGAATGAACTCCACACTCTCACACTGTACCTGAGACTGACAGGTACAGAATGAACCCCACACTCTCACACTGTACCAGAGACTGACAGGTACAGAATGAACCCCACACTCTCACAAAGTACCAGAGAATGACGGGCACTGAATGAACCCCACACTCTCACATTGTACCAGAGACTGACAGGTACAGAATGAACCCCACCCTCTCACACTGTACCAGAGACTGACAGGTACAGAGTAAACCCCACACTCTCACATGTACCAGAGACTGACAGGTAGAGAATGAACCCCACACTCTCATACTGTACCAGAGACTGACAGGTACAGAATGAACCCCACACTCTCACACTTGTACCAGAGACTGACAGGTACAGAATGAACCCCACACTCTCACACTGTACCAGAGACTGACAGGTACACAATGAGCGCCACACTCTCACACTGAACCAGAAACTGACAGAGACAGAATGAACTCCACACTCTCACACTGTACCTGAGACTGACAGGTACAGAATGAACCCCACACTCTCACACTATACCAGAGACTGACAGGTAGAGAATGAACCCCACACTCTCACAATGTACCAGAGACTGACAGAGACAGAATGAACTCCACACTCTCACACTGTAGCTGAGACTGAAAGGTACAGAATGAACCCCCACACTCTCACACTGTACCAGAGACTGACGGGCACAGAATGAACCCCACACTCTCACACTGTACTAGAGACTGACGGGTCCCAGAATGAGCCCCACACTCTCTCACTGTGACAGGTACAGAATGAACCCCACACTCTCACACTGTACCAGAGTCTGACAGGTAGAGAATGAACCCCACACCCTCACACTGTACCAGAGACCTGACAGGCACAGAATGAACCCACACACTCTCTCACTGTACCAGAGACTGACAGGTACAGAATGAACCCCACACTCTCGCACTGTACCAGAGACTGACAGGTACAGAATGAACCCCACACTCTCGCACTGTACCAGAGACTGATAGGGACAGAATGAACCCCACACTCTCGCACTGTACCAGAGACTGACGGGCACAGAATGAACCCCACAGTCTTGCACTGTACCAGAGACTGACAGGGACAGAATGAACCCCACACTCTCACACTGTACCAGAGACTGACAGGTACAGAATGAACCCCACACTCTCGCACTGTACCAGAGACTGACAGGGACAGAATGAACCCCACACTCTCACACTGTAACAGAGACTGACAAGTACAGAATGAACCCCACACTCTCACACTGTACCAGAGACTGACAGGCACAGAATGAACCCCACACTCTCACACTGTACCAGAGACTGACATTTACAGAAAGAACCCCACACTCTCGCACTGTACAAAGCCTGACAGGTACAGAATAAACCCCACACTCTCGCACTGTACCAGGGACTGACAGGGACATAATGAACCCACACTATCGCACTGTACCAGAGACTGACGGGCACAGAATGAACCCCACACTCTTGCACTGTACCAGAAACTGACAGGGACAGAATGAACCCCACACTCTCGCACTGTACCAGAGACTGACAGGGACAGAATGAACCCCACACTCTCTCACTGTACCAGAGACTGACAGGTACAGAATGAACCCCCACACTCTCGCACTGTACCAGAGACTGACAGGTACAGAATGAACCCCACACTCTCTCACTGTACCAGAGACTGACAGGTACAGACTGAACCCCACACTCTCACACTGTACTAGAGACTGACGGGTCCAGAATGAACCCCACACTCTCACACTGTTCCAGAGACTGACAGGGACAGAATGAACCCCACATTCTCACACTGTACCAGAGACTGATAGGTACAGAATAAACCCCACACTCTCACACTATACCAGAGACTGACAGGGACAGAATGAACCCCACACTCTCACACTGTTCCAGAGACTGACAGGGACAGAACGAACCTCACACTCTCACACTGTACCAGAGACTGACAGGTACAGAATAAACCCCACACTCTCACACTGTACCAGAGACTGACAGGTAGAGAATAAACCCCACACTATCATACTGTACCCGAAACTGACAGGTACAGAATGAACCCCGCACTTTCGCACTGTACCAGAGACTGACGGGGAAAGAATGAACCCCACACTCTCACAATGTACCAGAGACTGACAGGGACAGAATGAACCCCACACTCTCGCACTGTAACAGTGACTGACAGGGACAGAATGAACCCCACACTCTCATACTGTACCAGAGACTGACAGGTACAGAATGAGCCCCACACTCTCTCACTGTGACAGGTACAGAATGAACCCCACACTCTCACACTGTAACAGAGACTGACAAGTACAGAATGAACCCCCACACTCTCACACTGTACCAGAGACTGACAGGCACAGAATGAACCCCACACTCTCACACTGTACCAGAGACTGACATTTACAGAAAGAACCCCACACTCTCGCACTGTACCAAAGCCTGACAGGTACAGAATAAACCCCACACTCTCGCACTGTACCAGGGACTGACAGGGGACATAATGAACCCCACACTATCGCACTGTACCAGAGACTGACGGGCACAGAATGAACCCCACACTCTTGCACTGTACCAGAAACTGACAGGGACAGAATGAAACCCCACACTCTCGCACTGTACCAGAGACTGACAGGGACAGAATGAACCCCACACTCTCTCACTGTACCAGAGACTGACAGGTACAGAATGAACCCCACACTCTCTCACTGTACCAGAGACTGACAGGTACAGACTGAACCCCACACTCTCACACTGTACTAGAGACTGACGGGTCCAGAATGAACCCCACACTCTCACACTGTTCCAGAGACTGACAGGGACAGAATGAACCCCACATTCTCACACTGTACCAGAGACTGATAGGTACAGAATAAACCCCACACTCTCACACTATACCAGAGACTGACAGGGACAGAATGAACCCCACACTCTCACACTGTACCAGAGACTGACAGGGACAGAACGAACCTCACACTCTCACACTGTACCAGAGACTGACAGGTACAGAATAAACCCCACACTATCATACTGTACCCGAAACTGACAGGTACAGAATGAACCCCGCACTTTCGCACTGTACCAGAGACTGACAGGGACGGAATGAACCCCACACTCTCACACTCTACCAGAGACTGACAGGTACAGAATGAACCCCACACTCTCACACTGTACCAGAGGACTGACAGGCACAGAATGAACCCCACACTCTCACACTGTACCAGAGACTGACAGGTACAGAATGAACCCCACACTCTCACACTGTACCAGAGACTGACAGGGACAGAATGAACACCACACTATCGCACTGTACCAGAGACTGACGGGCACAGAATGAACCCCATACTCTTGCACTGTACCAGAGACTGACAGGGACAGAATGAACCCCACACTCTCGCACTGTACCAGAGACTGACAGGGAGAGAATGAACCCCACACTCTCTCACTGTACCAGAGACTGACAGGTACAGAATGAACCCCACACTCTCGCACTGTACCAGGGACTGACAGGGACAGAATGAACCCCACACTCTCTCACTGTACCAGAGACTGACAGGTACAGAATGAACCCCACACTCTCGCACTGTACCAGAGACTGATGGTAGAAAATGAACCCCACTCTCTCTCACACTGTACCAGAGACTGACAGGTAGAGAATGAGCCCCACACTCTCACACTGTACCAGAGAATGACAGGTACAGAATAAAACCCCACACTCGAACACTGTACCAGAGACTGACAGGAACAGAATGAACCCCACACTCTCACACTGTACCAGAGACTGACAGGTACAGAATAAACCCCACACTCTCACACTGTACCAGAGACTGACAGGTAGAGAATGAACCCCACACTCTCATACTGTACCAGAGACTGACAGGTATAGAATGAACCCCACACTCTCGCACTGTACCAGAGAGTGACAGGGACAGAATGAACCCCACACTCTCACACTGTACCAGATACTGACAGGTACAGAATAACCCCCATACTCTCACACTGTACCAGAGACTGACAGGTACAGAATGAAGCCCACACTCTCGCACTGTACCAGAGACTGACAGGTACCGAATGAACCCCACAGTCTCACACTGTACCAGAGATTGACAGGGACAGAATGAACCCCACACTCTCACACTGTACTAGAGACTGACAGGTACAGAATGAACCCCACACTCTCGCACTGTACCAGAGACTGACTGGTAGAGAATGAACCCCACACTCTCACACTGTACCAGAGACTTACAGGGACAGAATGAACCCCACACTCTCACACTGTACCAGAGACTGACAGGGACAGAATGATCCCCACCCTCTCACACCGTACCAGAGACTGACACGTACAGAATAAACCCCAGACTCTCACACTGTACCAGAGACTGACAGGTAGAGAATGAACCCCACACTCTCATACTGTACCAGAGACTGACAGGTACAGAATGAACCCCCACACTCTCACACTGTACCAGAAACTGACAGAGGCAGAATGAACTCCACACTCTCACACTGTACCTGAGACTGACAGGTACAGAATGAACCCCACACTCTCACACTGTACCAGAGACTGACAGGTACAGAATGAACCCCCACACTCTCACAAAGTACCAGAGAATGACGGGCACTGAATGAACCCCACACTCTCACATTGTACCAGAGACTGACAGGTACAGAATGAACCCCACCCTCTCACAATGTACCAGAGACTGACAGGTACAGAGTAAACCCCACACTCTCACAATGTACCAGAGACTGACAGGTAGAGAATGAACCCCCACACTCTCATACTGTACCAGAGACTGACAGGTACAGAATGAACCCCACACTCTCACACTGTACCAGAGACTGACAGGTACACAATGAGCGCCACACTCTCACACTGAACCCAGAAACTGACAGAGACAGAATGAACTCCACACTCTCAGACTGTACCTGAGACTGACAGGTACAGAATGAACCCCACACTCTCACACTATACCAGAGACTGACAGGTAGAGAATGAACCCCACACTCTCACAATGTACCAGAGACTGACAGGGACAGAATGAACTCCACACTCTCACACTGTAACTGAGACTGAAAGGTACAGAATGAACCCCACACTCTCACACTGTACCAGAGACTGACGGGCACAGAATGAACCCCACACTCTCACACTGTACTAGAGACTGACGGGTCCAGAATGAGCCCCACATTCTCTCACTGTGACAGGTACAGAATGAACCCCACACTCTCACACTGTACCAGAGACTGACAGGTAGAGAATGAACCCCACACCCTCACACTGTACCAGAGACTGACAGGCACAGAATGAACCCCACACTCTCTCACTGTACCAGAGACTGACAGGTACAGAATGAACCCCACACTCTCGCACTGTACCAGAGACTGACAGGTACAGAATGAACCCCACACTCTCGCACTGTACCAGAGACTGATAGGGACAGAATGAACCCCACACTCTCGCACTGTACCAGAGACTGACGGGCACAGAATGAACCCCACAGTCTTGCACTGTACCAGAGACTGACAGGGACAGAATGAACCCCACACTCTCACACTGTACCAGAGACTGACAGGTACAGAATGAACCCCACACTCTCGCACTGTACCAGAGACTGACAGGGACAGAATGAACCCCACACTCTCACACTGTAACAGAGACTGACAAGTACAGAATGAACCCCACACTCTCACACTGTACCAGAGACTGACAGGCACAGAATGAACCCCACACTCTCACACTGTACCAGAGACTGACATTTACAGAAAGAACCCCACACTCTCGCACTGTACCAAAGCCTGACAGGTACAGAATAAACCCCACACTCTCGCACTGTACCAGGGACTGACAGGGACATAATGAACCCCACACTATCGCACTGTACCAGAGACTGACGGGCACAGAATGAACCCCACACTCTTGCACTGTACCAGAAACTGACAGGGACAGAATGAACCCCACACTCTCGCACTGTACCAGAGACTGACAGGGACAGAATGAACCCCACACTCCTCTCACTGTACCAGAGACTGACAGGTACAGAATGAACCCCACACTCTCGCACTGTACCAGAGACTGACAGGTACAGAATGAACCCCACACTCTCTCACTGTACCAGAGACTGACAGGTACAGACTGAACCCCACACTCTCACACTGTACTAGAGACTGACGGGTCCAGAATGAACCCCACACTCTCACACTGTTCCAGAGACTGACAGGGACAGAATGAACCCCACATTCTCACACTGTACCAGAGACTGATAGGTACAGAATAAACCCCACACTCTCACACTATACCAGAGACTGACAGGGACAGAATGAACCCCACACTCTCACACTGTACCAGAGACTGACAGGGACAGAACGAACCTCACACTCTCACACTGTACCAGAGACTGACAGGTACAGAATAAACCCCACACTCTCACACTGTACCAGAGACTGACAGGTAGAGAATAAACCCCACACTATCATACTGTACCCGAAACTGACAGGTACAGAATGAACCCCGCACTTTCGCACTGTACCAGAGACTGACAGGGAAAGAATGAAACCCACACTCTCACAATGTACCAGAGACTGACAGGGACAGAATGAACCCCACACTCTCGCACTGTAACAGTGACTGACAGGGACAGAATGAACCCCACACTCTCATACTGTACCAGACACTGACAGGTACAGAATGAGCCCCACACTCTCTCACTGTGACAGGTACAGAATGAACCCAACACTCTCACACTGTAACAGAGACTGACAAGTACAGAATGAACCCCACACTCTCACACTGTACCAGAGACTGACAGGCACCGAATGAACCCACACTCTCACACTGTACCAGAGACTGACATTTACAGAAAGAACCCCACACTCTCGCACTGTACCAAAGCCTGACAGGTACAGAATAAACCCCACACTCTCGCACTGTACCAGGGACTGACAGGGACATAATGAACCCCACACTATCGCACTGTACCAGAGACTGACGGGCACAGAATGAACCCCACACTCTTGCACTGTACCAGAAACTGACAGGGACAGAATGAACCCCACACTCTCGCACTGTACCAGAGACTGACAGGGACAGAATGAACCCCACACTCTCTCACTGTACCAGAGACTGACAGGTACAGAATGAACCCCACACTCTCTCACTGTACCAGAGACTGACAGGTACAGACTGAACCCCACACTCTCACACTGTACTAGAGACTGACGGGACCAGAATGAACCCCACACTCTCACACTGTTCCAGAGACTGACAGGGACAGAATGAACCCCACATTCTCACACTGTACCAGAGACTGATAGGTACAGAATAAACCCCACACTCTCACACTATACCAGAGACTGACAGGGACAGAATGAACCCCACACTCTCACACTGTACCAGAGACTGACAGGGACAGAACGAACCTCACACTCTCACACTGTACCAGAGACTGACAGGTACAGAATAAACCCACACTCTCACACTGTACCAGAGACTGACAGGTAGAGAATAAACCCCACACTATCATACTGTACCCGAAACTGACAGGTACAGAATGAACCCCGCACTTTCGCACTGTACCAGAGACTGACAGGGAAAGAATGAACCCCACACTCTCACAATGTACCAGAGACTGACAGGACAGAATGAAACCCACACTCTCGCACTGTAACAGTGACTGACAGGGACAGAATGAACCCCCACACTCTCATACTGTACCAGAGACTGACAGGTACAGAATGAACCCCACACTCTCGCACTGTATCAGAGACTGACAGGGACGGAATGAACCCCACACTCTCACACTCTACCAGAGACTGACAGAGACAGAATGAACCCCACACTCTCACACTGTACCAGAGACTGACAGGCACAGAATGAACCCCACACACTCACACTGTACCAGAGACGACAGGTACAGAATGAACCCCACACTCTCGCACTGTACCAGAGACTGACAGGTACAGAATAAACCACACACGATCGCACTGTACCAGAGACTGACAAGGGCAGAATGAACCCCACACTCTCACACCGTACCAGAGACTGACAGGTACAGAATGAACCCCACACTCTCACACTGTACCAGAGACTGACAGGCACAGAATGAACCCCACACTCTCACACTGTACCAGAGACTGACAGGTACAGAATGAACCCCACACTCTCACACTGTACCAGAGACTGACAGGGACAGAATGAACACCACACTCTCGCACTGTACCAGAGACTGACAGGGAGAGAATGAACCCCACACTCTCTCACTGTACCAGAGACTGACAGGTACAGAATGAACCCCACACTCTCGCACTGTACCAGAGACTGACAGGGACAGAATGAACCCCACACTCTCTCACTGTACCAGAGACTGACAGGTACAGAATGAACCCCACACTCTCGCACTGTACCAGAGACTGATGGTAGAAAATGAACCCCACTCTCTCACACTGTACCAGAGACTGACAGGTAGAGAATGAGCCCCACACTCTCACACTGTACCAGAGAATGACAGGTACAGAATAACCCCACACTCTGACACTGTACCAGAGACTGACAGGGACAGAATGAACCCCACACTCTCACACTGTACCAGAGGACTGACAGGTACAGAATAAACCCCACACTCTCACACTGTACCAGAGACTGACAGGTAGAGAATGAACCCCACACTCTCATACTGTACCAGAGACTGACAGGTATAGAATGAACCCCACACTCTCGCACTGTACCAGAGAGTGACAGGACAGAATGAACCCCACACTCTCACACTGTACCAGATACTGACAGGTACAGAATAACCCCCATACTCTCACACTGTACCAGAGACTGACAGGTACAGAATGAAGCCCACACTCTCGCACTGTACCAGAGACTGACAGGTACCGAATGAACCCCACAGTCTCACACTGTACCAGAGATTGACAGGGACAGAATGAACCCCACACTCTCACACTGTACTAGAGACTGACAGGTACAGAATGAACCCCACACTCTCGCACTGTACCAGAGACTGACTGGTAGAGAATGAACCCCACACTCTCACACTGTACCAGAGACTTACAGGGACAGAATGAACCCCACACTCTCACACTGTACCAGAGACTGACAGGGACAGAATGATCCCCACCCTCTCACACCGTACCAGAGACTGACAGGTACAGAATAAAACCCAGACTCTCACACTGTACCAGAGACTGACAGGTAGAGAATGAACCCCACACTCTCATACTGTACCAGAGGACTGACAGGTACAGAATGAACCCCACACTCTCACACTGTACCAGAAACTGACAGAGCAGAATGAACTCCACACTCTCACACTGTACCTGAGACTGACAGGTACAGAATGAACCCCACACTCTCACACTGTACCAGAGACTGACAGGTACAGAATGAACCCCACACTCTCACAAAGTACCAGAGAATGACGGGCACTGAATGAACCCCACACTCTCACATTGTACCAGAGACTGACAGGTACAGAATGAACCCCACCCTCTCACACTGTACCAGAGACTGACAAGTACAGAGTAAAACCCCACACTCTCACAATGTACCAGAGACTGACAGGTAGAGAATGAACCCCACACTCTCATACTGTACCAGAGACTGACAGGTACAGAATGAACCCCACACTCTCACACTGTACCAGAGACTGACAGGTACAGAATGAACCCCACACTCTCACACTGTACCAGAGACTGACAGGTACACAATGAGCGCCACACTCTCACACTGAACCAGAAACTGACAGAGACAGAATGAACTCCACACTCTCACACTGTACCTGAGACTGACAGGTACAGAATGAACCCCACACTCTCACACTATACCAGAGACTGACAGGTAGAGAATGAACCCCACACTCTCACAATGTACCAGAGACTGACAGAGGACAGAATGAACTCCACACTCTCACACTGTAGCTGAGACTGAAAGGTACAGAATGAACCCCACACTCTCACACTGTACCAGAGACTGACGGGCACAGAATGAACCCCACACTCTCACACTGTACTAGAGACTGACGGGTCCAAATGAGCACCACACTCTCTCACTGTGACAGGTACAGAATGAACCCCACACTCTCACACTGTACCAGAGACTGACAGGTAGAGAATGAACCCCACACCCTCACACTGTACCAGAGACTGACAGGCACAGAATGAACCCCACACTCTCTCACTGTACCAGAGACTGACAGGTACAGAATGAACCCCACACTCTCGCACTGTACCAGAGACTGACAGGTACAGATGAACCCCACACTCTCGCACTGTACCAGAGACTGATAGGGACAGAATGAACCCACACTCTCGCACTGTACCAGAGACTGACGGGCACAGAATGAACCCCACAGTCTTGCACTGTACCAGAGACTGACAGGGACAGAATGAACCCCACTCTCTCACACTGTACCAGAGACTGACAGGTACAGAATGAACCCCACACTCTCGCACTGTACCAGAGACTGACAGGGACAGAATGAACCCCACACTCTCACACTGTAACAGAGACTGACAAGTACAGAATGAACCCCACACTCTCACACTGTACCAGAGACTGACAGGTAGAGAATAAACCCCACACTATCATACTGTACCCGAAACTGACGGGTACAGAATGAACCCCGCACTTTCGCAACTGTACCAGAGACTGACAGGGAAAGAATGAACCCCACACTCTCACAATGTACCAGAGACTGACAGGGACAGAATGAACCCCACACTCTCGCACTGTAACAGTGACTGACAGGGACAGAATGAACCCCACACTCTCATACTGTACCAGAGACTGACAGGTACAGACTGAGCCCCACACTCTCTCACTGTGACAGGTACAGAATGAACCCCACACTCTCACTCTGTAACAGAGACTGACAAGTACAGAATGAACCCCACACTCTCACACTGTACCAGAGACTGACAGGCACCGAATGAACCCCACACTCTCACACTGTACCAGAGACTGACATTTACAGAAAGAACCCCACACTCTCGCACTGTACCAAAGCCTGACAGGTACAGAATAAACCCCACACTCTCGCACTGTACCAGGGACTGACAGGGACATAATGAACCCCACACTATCGCACTGTACCAGAGACTGACGGGCACAGAATGAACCCCACACTCTTGCACTGTACAGAAACTGACAGGGACAGAATGAACCCCACACTCTCGCACTGTACCAGAGACTGACAGGGACAGAATGAACCCCACACTCTCTCACTGTACCAGAGACCTGACAGGTACAGAATGAACCCCACACTCTCGCACTGTACCAGAGACTGACAGGTACAGAATGAACCCCACACTCTCTCACTGTACCAGAGACTGACAGGTACAGACTGAACCCCACACTCTCACACTGTACTAGAGACTGACGGGACCAGAATGAACCCCACACTCTCACACTGTTCCAGAGACTGACAGGGACAGAATGAACCCCACATTCTCACACTGTACCAGAGACTGATAGGTACAGAATAAACCCCACACTCTCACACTATACCAGAGACTGACAGGGACAGAATGAACCCCACACTCTCACACTGTACCAGAGACTGACAGGGACAGAACGAACCTCACACTCTCACACTGTACCAGAGACTGACAGGTACAGAATAAACCCCACACTCTCACACTGTACAGAGACTGACAGGTAGAGAATAAACCCACACTATCATACTGTACCCGAACTGACAGGTACAGAATGAACCCCGCACTTTCGCACTGTACCAGAGACTGACAGGGAAAGAATGAACCCCACACTCTCACAATGTACCAGAGACTGACAGGGACAGAATGAACCCCACACTCTCGCACTGTAACAGTGACTGACAGGGACAGAATGAACCCCACACTCTCATACTGTACCAGAGACTGACAGGTACAGAATGAACCCCACACTCTCGCACTGTATCAGAGACTGACAGGGACGGAATGAACCCCACACTCTCACACTCTACCAGAGACTGACAGAGACAGAATGAACCCCACACTCTCACACTGTACCAGAGACTGACAGGCACAGAATGAACCCCACACACTCACACTGTACCAGAGGACTGACAGGTACAGAATGAACCCCACACTCTCGCACTGTACCAGAGACTGACAGGTACAGAATAAACCACACACGATCGCACTGTACCAGAGACTGACAAGGGCAGAATGAACCCACACTCTCACACCGTACCAGAGACTGACAGGTACAGAATGAACCCCACACTCTCACACTGTACCAGAGACTGACAGGCACAGAATGAACCCCACACTCTCACACTGTACCAGAGACTGACAGGTACAGAATGAACCCCACACTCTCACACTGTACCAGAGACTGACAGGGACAGAATGAACACCACACTATCGCACTGTACCAGAGACTGACGGGCACAGAATGAACCCCATACTCTTGCACTGTACCAGAGACTGACAGGGACAGAATGAACCCCCACACTCTCGCACTGTACCAGAGACTGACAGGGAGAGAATGAACCCCACACTCTCTCACTGTACCAGAGACTGACAGGTACAGAATGAACCCCACACTCTCGCACTGTACCAGGGACTGACAGGGACAGAATGAACCCCACACTCTCTCACTGTACCAGAGACTGACAGGTACAGAATGAACCCCACACTCTCGCACTGTACCAGAGACTGATGGTAGAAATGAACCCCACTCTCTCACACTGTACCAGAGACTGACAGGTAGAGAATGAGCCCCACACTCTCACACTGTACCAGAGAATGACAGGTACAGAATAAACCCCACACTCTCACACTGTACCAGAAACTGACAGAGGCAGAATGAACTCCACACTCTCGCACTGTACCAGAGACTGACAGGTACCGAATGAACCCCACAGTCTCACACTGTACCAGAGATTGACAGGGACAGAATGAACCCCACACTCTCACACTGTACTAGAGACTGACAGGTACAGAATGAACCCCACACTCTCGCACTGTACCAGAGACTGACTGGTAGAGAATGAACCCCACACTCTCACACTGTACCAGAGACTTACAGGGACAGAATGAACCCCACACTCTCACACTGTACCAGAGACTGACAGGGACAGAATGATCCCCACCCTCTCACACCGTACCAGAGACTGACAGGTACAGAATAAACCCCAGACTCTCACACTGTACCAGAGACTGACAGGTAGAGAATGAACCCCACACTCTCATACTGTACAGAGACTGACAGGTACAGAATGAACCCACACTCTCACACTGTACCAGAAACTGACAGAGGCAGAATGAACTCCACACTCTCACACTGTACCTGAGACGGACAGGTACAGAATGAACCCCACACTCTCACACTGTACCAGAGACTGACAGGTACAGAATGAACCCCACACTCTCACAAAGTACCAGAGAATGACGGGCACTGAATGAACCCCACACTCTCACATTGTACCAGAGACTGACAGGTACAGAATGAACCCCACCCTCTCACACTGTACCAGAGACTGACAGGTACAGAGTAAACCCCACACTCTCACAATGTACCAGAGACTGACAGGTAGAGAATGAACCCTTCACACTCTCATACTGTACCAGAGACTGACAGGTACAGAATTGAACCCCACACTCTCACACTGTACCAGAGACTGACAGGTACAGAATGAACCCCCACACTCTCACACTGTACAGAGACTGACAGGTACACAATGAGCGCCACACTCTCACACTGAACCAGAAACTGACAGAGACAGAATGAACTCCACACTCTCACACTGTACCTGAGACTGACAGGTACAGAATGAACCCCACACTCTCACACTATACCAGAGACTGACAGGTAGAGGAATGAACCCCACACTCTCACAATGTACCAGAGACTGACAGAGACAGAATGAACTCCACACTCTCACACTGTAGCTGAGACTGAAAGGTACGGAATGAACCCCACACTCTCACACTGTACCAGAGACTGACGGGCACAGAATGAACCCCACACTCTCACACTGTACTAGAGACTGACGGGTCAAAATGAGCCCCACACTCTCTCACTGTGACAGGTACAGAATGAACCCCACACTCTCACACTGTACCAGAGACTGACAGGTACAGAATGAACCCCACACTCTCTCACTGTACCAGAGACTGACAGGTACAGAATGAACCCCACACTCTCGCACTGTACCAGAGACTGACAGGTACAGAATGAACCCCACACTCTCGCACTGTACCAGAGACTGATAGGGACAGAATGAACCCCACACTCTCGCACTGTACCAGAGACTGACGGGCACAGAATGAACCCCACAGTCTTGGCACTGTACCAGAGACTGACAGGGACAGAATGAACCCCACACTCTCACACTGTACCAGAGACTGACAGGTACAGAATGAACCCCACACTCTCGCACTGTACCAGAGACTGACAGGGACAGAATGAACCCCACACTCTCACACTGTAACAGAGACTGACAAGTACAGAATGAACCCCACACTCTCACACTGTACCAGAGACTGACAGGCACAGATGAACCCCACACTCTCACACCGTACCAGAGACTGACATTTACAGAAAGAACCCCACACTCTCGCACTGTACCAAAGCCTGACAGGTACAGAATAAACCCCACACTCTCGCACTGTACCAGAGACTGACAGGGACATAATGAACCCCACACTATCGCACTGTACCAGAGACTGACGGGCACAGAATGAACCCCACACTCTTACACTGTACCAGAAACTGACAGGGACAGAATGAACCCCACACTCTCGCACTGTACCAGAGACTGACAGGGACAGAATGAACCGCACACTCTCTCACTGTACCAGAGACTGACAGGTACAGAATGAACCCCACACTCTCGCACTGTACCAGAGACTGACAGGTACAGAATGAACCCCACACTCTCTCACTGTACCAGAGACTGACAGGTACAGACTGAACCCCACACTCTCACACTGTACTAGAGACTGACGGGACCAGAATGAACCCCACACTCTCACACTGTTCCAGAGACTGACAGGGACAGAATGAACCCCACATTCTCACACTGTACCAGAGACTGATAGGTACAGAATAAACCCCACACTCTCACACTATACCAGAGACTGACAGGGACAGAATGAACCCCACACTCCTCACACTGTACCAGAGACTGACAGGGACAGAACGAACCTCACACTCTCACACTGTACAGAGACTGACAGGTACAGAATAAACCCCACACTCTCACACTGTACCAGAGACTGACAGGTAGAGAATAAACCCCACACTATCATACTGTACCCGAAACTGACAGGTACAGAATGAACCCCGCACTTTCGCACTGTACAGAGACTGACAGGGAAAGAATGAACCCCACACTCTCACAATGTACCAGAGACTGACAGGGACAGAATGAACCCCACACTCTCGCACTGTAACAGTGACTGACAGGGACAGAATGAACCCCACACTCTCATACTGTACCAGAGACTCACAGGTACAGAATGAACCCCACACTCTCGCACTGTATCAGAGACTGACAGGGACGGAATGAACCCCCACACTTCACACTCTACCAGAGACTGACAGAGACAGAATGAACCCCACACTCTCACACTGTACCAGAGACTGACAGGCACAGAATGAACCCCACACACTCACACTGTACCAGAGACTGACAGGTACAGAATGAACCCCACACTCTCGCACTGTACCAGAGACTGACAGGTACAGAATAAACCACACACGATCGCACTGTACCAGAGACTGACAAGGGCAGAATGAACCCCACACTCTCACACCGTACCAGAGACTGACAGGTACAGAATGAACCCCACACTCTCACACTGTACAGAGACTGACAGGCACAGAATGAACCCCACACTCTCACACTGTACCAGAGACTGACAGGTACAGAATGAACCCCACACTCTCACACTGTACCAGAGACTGACAGGGACAGAATGAACACCACACTATCGCACTGTACCAGAGACTGACGGGCACAGAATGAACCCCATACTCTTGCACTGTACCAGAGACTGACAGGGACAGAATGAACCCCACACTCTCGCACTGTACCAGAGACTGACAGGGAGAGAATGAACCCCACACTCTCTCACTGTACCAGAGACTGACAGGTACAGAATGAACCCCACACTCTCGCACTGTACCAGGGACTGACAGGGACAGAATGAACCCCACACTCTCTCACTGTACCAGAGACTGACAGGTACAGAATGAACCCCACACTCTCGCACTGTACCAGAGACTGATGGTAGAAAATGAACCCCACTCTCTCACACTGTACCAGAGACCTGACAGGTAGAGAATGAGCCCCACACTCTCACACTGTACCAGAGAATGACAGGTACAGAATAAACCCCACACTCTCACACTGTACCAGAGACTGACAGGTACAGAATGAAGCCCACACTCTCGCACTGTACCAGAGACTGACAGGTACCGAATGAACCCCACAGTCTCACACTGTACCAGAGATTGACAGGGACAGAATGAACCCCACACTCTCACACTGTACTAGAGACTGACAGGTACAGAATGAACCCCACACTCTCGCACTGTACCAGAGACTGACTGGTAGAGAATGAACCCCACACTCTCACACTGTACCAGAGACTTACAGGACAGAATGAACCCCACACTCTCACACTGTACCAGAGACTGACAGGGACAGAATGATCCCCACCCTCTCACACCGTACCAGAGACTGACAGGTACAGAATAAACCCCAGACTCTCACACTGTACCAGAGACTGACAGGTAGAGAATGAACCCCACACTCTCATACTGTACCAGAGACTGACAGGTACAGAATGAACCCCACACTCTCACACTGTACCAGAAACTGACAGAGGCAGAATGAACTCCACACTCTCACACTGTACCTGAGACTGACAGGTACAGAATGAACCCCACACTCTCACACTGTACCAGAGACTGACAGGTACAGAATGAACCCCACACTCTCACAAAGTACCAGAGAATGACGGGCACTGAATGAACCCCACACTCTCACATTGTACCAGAGACTGACAGGTACAGAATGAACCCCACCCTCTCACACTGTACCAGAGACTGACAGGTACAGAGTAAACCCCACACTCTCACAATGTACCAGAGACTGACAGGTAGAGAATGAACCCCACACTCTCATACTGTACCAGAGACTGACAGGTACAGAATGAACCCCACACTCTCACACTGTACCAGAGACTGACAGGTACAGAATGAACCCCACACTCTCACACTGTACCAGAGAAATGAGCGCCACACTCTCACACTGAACCAGAAACTGACAGAGACAGAATGAACTCCACACTCTCACACTGTACCTGAGACTGACAGGTACAGAATGAACCCCACACTCTCACACTATACCAGAGACTGACAGGTAGAGAATGAACCCCACACTCTCACAATGTACCAGAGACTGACAGAGACAGAATGAACTCCACACTCTCACACTGTAGCTGAGACTGAAAGGTACAGAATGAACCCCACACTCTCACACTGTACCAGAGACTGACGGGCACAGAATGAACCCCACACTCTCACACTGTACTAGAGACTGACGGGTCCAAAATGAGCCCCACACTCTCTCACTGTGACAGGTACAGAATGAACCCCACACTCTCACACTGTACCAGAGACTGACAGGTAGAGAATGAACCCCACACCCTCACACTGTACCAGAGACTGACAGGCACAGAATGAACCCCACACTCTCTCACTGTACCAGAGACTGACAGGTACAGAATGAACCCCACACTCTCGCACTGTACCAGAGACTGACAGGTACAGAATGAACCCCACACTCTCGCACTGTACCAGAGACTGATAGGGACAGAATGAACCCCACACTCTCGCACTGTACCAGAGACTGACGGGCACAGAATGAACCCCACAGTCTTGCACTGTACCAGAGACTGACAGGGACAGAATGAACCCCACACTCTCACACTGTACCAGAGACTGACAGGTACA
Organism: Mobula birostris; assembly: GCF_030028105.1. Classification (NCBI taxonomy): domain Eukaryota; kingdom Metazoa; phylum Chordata; class Chondrichthyes; order Myliobatiformes; family Myliobatidae; genus Mobula; species Mobula birostris. Next base: position 38,789 of record NW_027275508.1, on the reverse strand, counting down.
GAATGAACCCCACACTCTCGCACTGTACCAGAGACTGACAGGGACAGAATGAACCCCACACTCTCACACTGTAACAGAGACTGACAAGTACAGAATGAACCCCACACTCTCACACTGTACCAGAGACTGACAGGCACAGAATGAACCCCAGCACTCTCACACCGTACCAGAGACTGACATTTACAGAAAGAACCCCACACTCTCGCACTGTACCAAAGCCTGACAGGTACAGAATAAACCCCACACTCTCGCACTGTACCAGAGACTGACAGGGACATAATGAACCCCACACTATCGCACTGTACCAGAGACTGACGGGCACAGAATGAACCCCACACTCTTACACTGTACCAGAAACTGACAGGGACAGAATGAACCCCACACTCTCGCACTGTACCAGAGACTGACAGGGACAGAATGAACCGCACACTCTCTCACTGTACCAGAGACTGACAGGTACAGAATGAACCCCACACTCTCGCACTGTACCAGAGACTGACAGGGACAGAATGAACCCCACACTCTCTCACTGTACCAGAGATCTGACAGGTACAGAATGAACCCCACACTCTCGCACTGTACCAGAGACTGACAGGTAGAGAATGACCCAACACTCTCACACTGTACCAGAGAATGACGGGCACAGAATGAACCCGCACACTCTCAGACTGTACCAGGGACTGACAGGGACAGAATGAACCCCAGACTCTCATACTGTACCAGAGACTGACAGGTACAGAATGAACCCCACATTCTCACACTGTACCAGAGATTGACGGGCACAGACTGAACCCCACACTCTCACATGTACTAGAGACTGACGGGTCCAGAATGAACCCCACACTCTCACACTGTTCCAGAGACTGACAGGGACAGAATGAACCCACATTCTCACACTGTACCAGAGACTGATTAGGTACAGAATAAACCCACACTCTCACACTATACCAGAGACTGACAGGGACAGAATGAACCCCACACTCTCACACTGTACCAGAGACTGACAGGGACAGAATGAACCTCACACTCTCACACTGTACCAGAGACTGACGGGCACAGAATGAACCCCATACTCTTGCACTGTACCAGAGACTGACAGGGAGAGAATGAACCCCACACTCTCGCACTGTACCAGAGACTGACAGGGAGAGAATCAAACCCAGCACTCTCTCACTGTACCAGAGACTGACAGGTACAGAATGAACCCCACACTCTCGCACTGTACCAGGGACTGACAGGGACAGAATGAACCCCACACTCTCTCACTGTACCAGAGACTGACAGGTACAGAATGAACCCCACACTCTCGCACTGTACCAGAGACTGATGGTAGAAAATGAACCCCACTCTCTCACACTGTACCAGAGACTGACAGTAGAGAATGAGCCCCACACTCTCACACTGTACCAGAGACTGACAGGTACACAATGAGCGCCACACTCTCACACTGAACCAGAAACTGACAGAGACAGAATGAACTCCACACTCTCACACTGTACCTGAGACTGACAGGTACAGAATGAACCCCACACTCTCACACTATACCAGAGACTGACAGGTAGAGAATGAACCCCACACTCTCACAATGTACCAGAGACTGACAGAGACAGAATGAACTCCACACTCTCACACTGTAGCTGAGACTGAAAGGTACAGAATGAACCCCACACTCTCACACTGTACCAGAGACTGACGGGCACAGAATGAACCCCACACTCTCACAATGTACTAGAGACTGACGGGTCCAGAATGAGCCCCACACTCTCTCACTGTGACAGGTACAGAATGAACCCCACACTCTCACACTGTACCAGAGACTGACAGGTAGAGAATGAACCCCACACCCTCACACTGTACCAGAGACTGACAGGCACAGAATGAACCCCACACTCTCTCACTGTACCAGAGACTGACAGGTACAGAATGAACCCCACACTCCCGCACTGTACCAGAGACTGACAGGTACAGAATGAACCCCACACTCTCGCACTGTACCAGAGACTGATAGGGACAGAATGAACCCCACACTCTCGCACTGTACCAGAGACTGACGGGCACAGAATGAACCCCACAGTCTTGCACTGTACCAGAGACTGACAGGGACAGAATGAACCCCACACTCTCACACTGTACCAGAGACTGACAGGTACAGAATGAACCCCACACTCTCGCACTGTACCAGAGACTGACAGGGACAGAATGAACCCCACACTCTCACACTGTAACAGAGACTGACAAGTACAGAATGAACCCCACACTCTCACACTGTACCAGAGACTGACAGGCACAGAATGAACCCCACACTCTCACACTGTACCAGAGACTGACATTTACAGAAAGAACCCCACACTCTCGCACTGTACCAAAGCCTGACAGGTACAGAATAAACCCCACACTCTCGCACTGTACCAGAGACTGACAGGGACATAATGAACCCCACACTATCGCACTGTACCAGAGACTGACGGGCACAGAATGAACCCCACACTCTTACACTGTACCAGAAACTGACAGGGACAGAATGAACCCCACACTCTCGCACTGTACCAGAGACTGACAGGGACAGAATGAACCGCACACTCTCTCACTGTACCAGAGACTGACAGGTACAGAATGAACCCCACACTCTCGCACTGTACCAGAGACTGACAGGGACAGAATGAACCCCACACTCTCTCACTGTACCAGAGACTGACAGGTACAGAATGAACCCCACACTCTCGCACTGTACCAGAGACTGACAGGTAGAGAATGAACCCAACACTCTCACACTGTACCAGAGAATGACGGGCACAGAATGAACCCCACACTCTCAGACTGTACCAGGGACCGACAGGGACAGAATGAACCCCAGACTCTCATACTGTACCAGAGACTGACAGGTACAGAATGAACCCCACATTCTCACACTGTACCAGAGATTGACGGGCACAGACTGAACCCCACACTCTCACATGTACTAGAGACTGACGGGTCCAGAATGAACCCCACACTCTCACACTGTTCCAGAGACTGACAGGGACAGAATGAACCCCACATTCTCACACTGTACCAGAGACTGATAGGTACAGAATAAACCCCACACTCTCACACTATACCAGAGACTGACAGGGACAGAATGAACCCCACACTCTCACACTGTACCAGAGACTGACAGGGACAGAATGAACCTCACACTCTCACACTGTACCAGAGACTGACGGGCACAGAATGAACCCCATGCTCTTGCACTGTACCAGAGACTGACAGGGACAGAATGAACCCCACACTCTCGCACTGTACCAGAGACTGACAGGGAGAGAATGAACCCCACACTCTCTCACTGTACCAGAGACTGACAGGTACAGAATGAACCCCACACTCTCGCACTGTACCAGGGACTGACAGGGACAGAATGAACCCCACACTCTCTCACTGTACCAGAGACTGACAGGTACAGAATGAACCCCACACTCTCGCACTGTACCAGAGACTGATGGTAGAAAATGAACCCCACTCTCTCACACTGTACCAGAGACTGACAGGTAGAGAATGAGCCCCACACTCTCACACTGTACCAGAGAATGACAGGTACAGAATAAACCCCACACTCTGACACTGTACCAGAGACTGACAGGGACAGAATGAACCCCACACTCTCACACTGTACCAGAGACTGACAGGTACAGAATAAACCCAACACTCTCACACTGTACCAGAGACTGACAGGTAGAGAATGAACCCCACACTCTCATACTGTACCAGAGACTGACAGGTATAGAATGAACCCCACACTCTCGCACTGTACCAGAGAGTGACAGGGACAGAATGAACCCCACACTCTCACACTGTACCAGATACTGACAGGTACAGAATAACCCCCATACTCTCACACTGTACCAGAGACTGACAGGTACAGAATGAAGCCCACACTCTCGCACTGTACCAGAGACTGACAGGTACCGAATGAACCCCACAGTCTCACACTGTACCAGAGATTGACAGGGACAGAATGAACCCCACACTCTCACACTGTACTAGAGACTGACAGGTACAGAATGAACCCCACACTCTCGCACTGTACCAGAGACTGACTGGTAGAGAATGAACCCCACACTCTCACACTGTACCAGAGACTTACAGGGACAGAATGAACCCCACACTCTGACACTGTACCAGAGACTGACAGGGACAGAATGATCCCCACCCTCTCACACCGTACCAGAGACTGACAGGTACAGAATAAACCCCAGAATCTCACACTGTACCAGAGACTGACAGGTAGAGAATGAACCCCACACTCTCATACTGTACCAGAGACTGACAGGTACAGAATGAACCCCACACTCTCACACTGTACCAGAAACTGACAGAGGCAGAATGAACTCCACACTCTCACACTGTACCTGAGACTGACAGGTACAGAATGAACCCCACACTCTCACAAAGTACCAGAGAATGACGGGCACTGAATGAACCCCACACTCTCACATTGTACCAGAGACTGACAGGTACAGAATGAACCCCACCCTCTCACACTGTACCAGAGACTGACAGGTACAGAGTAAACCCCACACTCTCACACTGTACCAGAGAATGACAGGTAGAGAATGAACCCCACACTCTCATACTGTACCAGAGACTGACAGGTACAGAATGAACCCCAGACTCTCACACTGTACCAGAGACTGACAGGTACAGAATGAACCCCACACTCTCACACTGTACCAGAGACTGACAGGTACACAATGAGCCCCACACTCTCACACTGAACCAGAAACTGACAGAGACAGAATGAACTCCACACTCTCACACTGTACCTGAGACTGACAGGTACAGAATGAACCCCACACTCTCACACTATACCAGAGACTGACAGGTAGAGAATGAACCCCACACTCTCACAATGTACCAGAGACTGACAGAGACAGAATGAACTCCACACTCTCACACTGTAGCTGAGACTGAAAGGTACAGAATGAACCCCACACTCTCACACTGTACCAGAGACTGACGGGCACAGAATGAACCCCACACTCTCACACTGTACTAGAGACTGACGGGTCCAGAATGAGCCCCACACTCTCTCACTGTGACAGGTACAGAATGAACCCCACACTCTCACACTGTACCAGAGACTGACAGGTAGAGAATGAACCCCACACCCTCACACTGTACCAGAGACTGACAGGCACAGAATGAACCCCACACTCTCTCACTGTACCAGAGACTGACAGGTACAGAATGAACCCCACACTCTCGCACTGTACCAGAGACTGACAGGTACAGAATGAACCCCACACTCTCACACTGTAACAGAGACTGACAAGTACAGAATGAACCCCACACTCTCACACTGTACCAGAGACTGACAGGCACAGAATGAACCCCACACTCTCACACTGTACCAGAGACTGACATTTACAGAAAGAACCCCACACTCTCGCACTGTACCAAAGCCTGACAGGTACAGAATAAACCCCACACTCTCGCACTGTACCAGAGACTGACAGGGACATAATGAACCCCACACTATCGCACTGTACCAGAGACTGACGGGCACAGAATGAACCCCACACTCTTGCACTGTACCAGAAACTGACAGGGACAGAATGAACCCCACACTCTCGCACTGTACCAGAGACTGACAGGGACAGAATGAACCGCACACTCTCTCACTGTACCAGAGACTGACAGGTACAGAATGAACCCCACACTCTCGCACTGTACCAGAGACTGACAGGGACAGAATGAACCCCACACTCTCTCACTGTACCAGAGACTGACAGGTACAGAATGAACCCCACACTCTCGCACTGTACCAGAGACTGACAGGTAGAGAATGAACCCAACACTCTCACACTGTACCAGAGAATGACGGGCACAGAATGAACCCCACACTCTCAGACTGTACCAGGGACTGACAGGGACAGAATGAACCCCAGACTCTCATACTGTACCAGAGACTGACAGGTACAGAATGAACCCCACATTCTCACACTGTACCAGAGATTGACGGGCACAGACTGAACCCCACCCTCTCACATGTACTAGAGACTGACGGGTCCAGAATGAACCCCACACTCTCACACTGTTCCAGAGACTGACAGGGACAGAATGAACCCCACATTCTCACACTGTACCAGAGACTGATAGGTACAGAATAAACCCCACACTCTCACACTATACCAGAGACTGACAGGGACAGAATGAACCCCACACTCTCACACTGTACCAGAGACTGACAGGGACAGAATGAACCTCACACTCTCACACTGTACCAGAGACTGACAGGTACAGAATAAACCCCACACTCTCACACTGTACCAGAGACTGACAGGTAGAGAATAAACCCCACACTCTCATACTGTACCCGAAACTGACAGGTACAGAATGAACCCCGCACTTTCGCACTGTACCAGAGACTGACAGGGACAGAATGAACCCCACACTCTCACAATGTACCAGAGACTGACAGGGACAGAATGAACCCCACACTCTCGCACTGTAACAGAGACTGACAGGGACAGAATGAACCCCACACTCTCTCACTCTTCTAGAGACTGACAGGTACAGAATGAACCCCACACTCTCACACTGTACCAGAGACTGACTGGTAGAGAATGAACCCCACACTCTCATACTGTACCAGAGACTGACAGGTACAGAATGAACCCCACACTCTCGCACTGTATCAGAGACTGACAGGGACGGAATGAACCCCACACTCTCACACTGTACCACAGACTGACAGAGACAGAATGAACCCCACACTATCACACTGTACCAGAGACTGACAGGCACAGAATGAACCCCACACACTCACACTGTACCAGAGACTGACAGGTACAGAATGAACCCCACACTCTCGCACTGTACCAGAGACTGACAGGAACAGAATAAACCCCACACGATCGCACTGTACCAGAGACTGACAAGGACAGAATGAACCCCACACTCTCACACCGTACCAGAGACTGACAGGTACAGAATGAACCCCACACTCTCACACTGTACCAGAGACTGACAGGCACAGAATGAACCCCACACTCTCACACTGTACCAGAGACTGACAGGTACAGAATGAACCCCACACTCTCACACTGTACCAGAGACTGACAGGGACAGAATGAACACCACACTATCGCACTGTACCAGAGACTGACGGGCACAGAATGAACCCCATACTCTTGCACTGTACCAGAGACTGACAGGGACAGAATGAACCCCACACTCTCGCACTGTACCAGAGACTGACAGGAAGAGAATGAACCCCACACTCTCTCACTGTACCAGAGACTGACAGGTACAGAATGAACCCCACACTCTCGCACTGTACCAGGGACTGACAGGGACAGAATGAACCCCACACTCTCTCACTGTACCAGAGACTGACAGGTACAGAATGAACCCCACACTCTCGCACTGTACCAGAGACTGACTGGTAGAAAATGAACCCCACTCTCTCACACTGTACCAGAGACTGACAGGTAGAGAATGAGCCCCACACTCTCACACTGTACCAGAGAATGACAGGTACAGAATAAACCCCACACTCTGACACTGTACCAGAGACTGACAGGGACAGAATGAACCCCACACTCTCAAACTGTACCAGAGACTGACAGGTACAGAATAAACCCCACACTCTCACACTGTACCAGAGACTGACAGGTAGAGAATGAACCCCACACTCTCATACTGTACCAGAGACTGACAGGTATAGAATGAACCCCACAGTCTCACACTGTACCAGAGATTGACAGGGACAGAATGAACTCCACACTCTCACACTGTAGCTGAGACTGAAAGGTACAGAATGAACCCCACACTCTCACACTGTACCAGAGACTGACGGGCACAGAATGAACCATACACTCTCACACTGTACTAGAGACTGACGGGTCCAGAATGAGCCCCACACTCTCTCACTGTGACAGGTACAGAATGAACCCCACACTCTCACACTGTACCAGAGACTGACAGGTAGAGAATGAACCCCACACCCTCCCACTGTACCAGAGACTGACAGGCACAGAATGAACCCCACACTCTCTCACTGTACCAGAGACTGACAGGTACAGAATGAACCCCACACTCCCGCACTGTACCAGAGACTGACAGGTACAGAATGAACCCCACACTCTCGCACTGTACCAGAGACTGATAGGGACAGAATGAACCCCACACTCTCGCACTGTACCAGAGACTGACGGGCACAGAATGAACCCCACAGTCTTGCACTGTACCAGAGACTGACAGGGACAGAATGAACCCCACACTCTCACACTGTACCAGAGACTGACAGGTACAGAATGAACCCCACACTCTCGCACTGTACCAGAGACTGACAGGGACAGAATGAACCCCACACTCTCACACTGTAACAGAGACTGACAAGTACAGAATGAACCCCACACTCTCACACTGTACCAGAGACTGACAGGCACAGAATGAACCCCACACTCTCACACTGTACCAGAGACTGACATTTACAGAAAGAACCCCACACTCTCGCACTGTACCAAAGCCTGACAGGTACAGAATAAACCCCACACTCTCGCACTGTACCAGAGGCTGACAGGGACATAATGAACCCCACACTATCGCACTGTACCAGAGACTGACGGGCACAGAATGAACCCCACACTCTTACACTGTACCAGAAACTGACAGGGACAGAATGAACCCCACACTCTCGCACTGTACCAGAGACTGACAGGGACAGAATGAACCGCACACTCTCTCACTGTACCAGAGACTGACAGGTACAGAATGAACCCCACACTCTCGCACTGTACCAGAGACTGACAGGGACAGAATGAACCCCACACTCTCTCACTGTACCAGAGACTGACAGGTACAGAATGAACCCCACACTCTCGCACTGTACCAGAGACTGACAGGTAGAGAATGAACCCAACACTCTCACACTGTACCAGAGAATGACGGGCACAGAATGAACCCCAGACTCTCATACTGTACCAGAGACTGACAGGTACAGAATGAACCCCACATTCTCACACTGTACCAGAGATTGACGGGCACAGACTGAACCCCACACTCTCACATGTACTAGAGACTGACGGGTCCAGAATGAACCCCACACTCTCACACTGTTCCAGAGACTGACAGGGACAGAATGAACCCCACATTCTCACACTGTACCAGAGACTGATAGGTACAGAATAAACCACACACTCTCACACTATACCAGAGACTGACAGGGACAGAATGAACCCCACACTCTCACACTGTACCAGAGACTGACAGGGACAGAATGAACCTCACACTCTCACACTGTACCAGATACTGACGGGCACAGAATGAACCCCATACTCTTGCACTGTACCAGAGACTGACAGGGACAGAATGAACCCCACACTCTCGCACTGTACCAGAGACTGACAGGGAGAGAATGAACCCCACACTCTCTCACTGTACCAGAGACTGACAGGTACAGAATGAACCCCACACTCTCGCACTGTACCAGGGACTGACAGGGACAGAATGAACCCCACACTCTCTCACTGTACCAGAGACTGACAGGTACAGAATGAACCCCACACTCTCGCACTGTACCAGAGACTGATGGTAGAAAATGAACCCCACTCTCTCACACTGTACCAGAGACTGACAGGTAGAGAATGAGCCCCACACTCTCACACTGTACCAGAGAATGACAGGTACAGAATAAACCCCACACTCTGACACTGTACCAGAGACTGACAGGGACAGAATGAACCCCACACTCTCACACTGTACCAGAGACTGACAGGTACAGAATAAACCCCACACTCTCACACTGTACCAGAGACTGACAGGTAGAGAATGAACCCCACACTCTCATACTGTACCAGAGACTGACAGGTATAGAATGAACCCCACACTCTCGCACTGTACCAGAGACTGACAGGGACAGAATGAACCCCACACTCTCACACTGTACCAGATACTGACAGGTACAGAATAACCCCCATACTCTCACACTGTACCAGAGACTGACAGGTACAGAATGAAGCCCACACTCTCGCACTGTACCAGAGACTGACAGGTAACGAATGAACCCCACAGTCTCACACTGTACCAGAGACTGACAGGTACAGAATGAACCCCACACTCTCACACTGTACCAGAAACTGACAGAGGCAGAATGAACTCCACACTCTCACACTGTACCTGAGACTGACAGGTACAGAATGAACCCCACACTCTCACACTGTACCAGAGACTGACAGGTACAGAATGAACCCCACACTCTCACAAAGTACCAGAGAATGACGGGCACTGAATGAACCCCACACTCTCACATTGTACCAGAGACTGACAGGTACAGAATGAACCCCACCCTCTCACACTGTACCAGAGACTGACAGGTACAGAGTAAACCCCACACTCTCACACTGTACCAGAGACTGACAGGTAGAGAATGAACCCCACACTCTCATACTGTACCAGAGACTGACAGGTACAGAATGAACCCCACACTCTCACACTGTACCAGAGACTGACAGGTACAGAATGAACCCCACACTCTCACACTGTACCAGAGACTGACAGGTACACAATGAGCCCCACACTCTCACACTGAACCAGAAACTGACAGAGACAGAATGAACCCCACACTCTCACACTGTACTAGAGACTGACGGGTCCAGAATGAGCCCCACACTCTCTCACTGTGACAGGTACAGAATGAACCCCACACTCTCACACTGTACCAGAGACTGACAGGTAGAGAATGAACCCCACACCCTCACACTGTACCAGAGACTGACAGGCACAGAATGAACCCCACACTCTCTCACTGTACCAGAGACTGACAGGTACAGAATGAACCCCACACTCTCGCACTGTACCAGAGACTGACAGGTACAGAATGAACCCCACACTCTCGCACTGTACCAGAGACTGATAGGGACAGAATGAACCCCACACTCTCGCACTGTACCAGAGACTGACGGGCACAGAATGAACCCCACAGTCTTGCACTGTACCAGAGACTGACAGGGACAGAATGAACCCCACACTCTCACACTGTACCAGAGACTGACAGGTACAGAATGAACCCCACACTCTCGCACTGTACCAGAGACTGACAGGGACAGAATGAACCCCACACTCTCACACTGTAACAGAGACTGACAAGTACAGAATGAACCCCACACTCTCACACTGTACCAGAGACTGACAGGCACAGAATGAACCCCACACTCTCACACTGTACCAGAGACTGACATTTACAGAAAGAACCCCACACTCTCGCACTGTACCAAAGCCTGACAGGTACAGAATAAACCCCACACTCTCGCACTGTACCAGAGACTGACAGGGACATAATGAACCCCACACTATCGCACTGTACCAGAGACTGACGGGCACAGAATGAACCCCACACTCTTGCACTGTACCAGAAACTGACAGGGACAGAATGAACCCCACACTCTCGCACTGTACCAGAGACTGACAGGGACAGAATGAACCGCACACTCTCTCACTGTACCAGAGACTGACAGGTACAGAATGCACCCCACACTCTCGCACTGTACCAGAGACTGACAGGGACAGAATGAACCCCACACTCTCTCACTGTACCAGAGACTGACAGGTACAGAATGAACCCCACACTCTCGCACTGTACCAGAGACTGACAGGTAGAGAATGAACCCAACACTCTCACACTGTACCAGAGAATGACGGGCACAGAATGAACCCCACACTCTCAGACTGTACCAGGGACTGACAGGGACAGAATGAACCCCAGACTCTCATACTGTACCAGAGACTGACAGGTACAGAATGAACCCCACATTCTCACACTGTACCAGAGATTGACGGGCACAGACTGAACCCCACACTCTCACATGTACTAGAGACTGACGGGTCCAGAATGAACCCCACACTCTCACACTGTTCCAGAGACTGACAGGGACAGAATGAACCCCACAGTCTCACACTGTACCAGAGACTGACAGGTACAGAATGAACCCCACACTCTCACACTGTACCAGAAACTGACAGAGGCAGAATGAACTCCACACTCTCACACTGTACCTGAGACTGACAGGTACAGAATGAACCCCACACTCTCACACTGTACCAGAGACTGACAGGTACAGAATGAACCCCACACTCTCACAAAGTACCAGAGAATGACGGGCACTGAATGAACCCCACACTCTCACATTGTACCAGAGACTGACAGGTACAGAATGAACCCCACCCTCTCACACTGTACCAGAGACTGACAGGTACAGAGTAAACCCCACACTCTCACACTGTACCAGAGACTGACAGGTAGAGAATGAACCCCACACTCTCATACTGTACCAGAGACTGACAGGTACAGAATGAACCCCACACTCTCACACTGTACCAGAGACTGACAGGTACAGAATGAACCCCACACTCTCACACTGTACCAGAGACTGACAGGTACACAATGAGCCCCACACTCTCACACTGAACCAGAAACTGACAGAGACAGAATGAACTCCACACTCTCACACTGTACCTGAGACTGACAGGTACAGAATGAACCCCACACTCTCACACTATACCAGAGACTGACAGGTAGAGAATGAACCCCACACTCTCACAATGTACCAGAGACTGACAGAGACAGAATGAACTCCACACTCTCACACTGTAGCTGAGACTGAAAGGTACAGAATGAACCCCACACTCTCACACTGTACCAGAGACTGACGGGCACAGAATGAACCCCACACTCTCACACTGTACTAGAGACTGACGGGTCCAGAATGAGCCCCACACTCTCTCACTGTGACAGGTACAGAATGAACCCCACACTCTCACACTGTACCAGAGACTGACAGGTAGAGAATGAACCCCACACCCTCACACTGTACCAGAGACTGACAGGCACAGAATGAACCCCACACTCTCTCACTGTACCAGAGACTGACAGGTACAGAATGAACCCCACACTCTCGCACTGTACCAGAGACTGACAGGTACAGAATGAACCCCACACTCTCGCACTGTACCAGAGACTGATAGGGACAGAATGAACCCCACACTCTCGCACTGTACCAGAGACTGACGGGCACAGAATGAACCCCACAGTCTTGCACTGTACCAGAGACTGACAGGGACAGAATGAACCCCACACTCTCACACTGTACCAGAGACTGACAGGTACAGAATGAACCCCACACTCTCGCACTGTACCAGAGACTGACAGGGACAGAATGAACCCCACACTCTCACACTGTAACAGAGACTGACAAGTACAGAATGAACCCCACACTCTCACACTGTACCAGAGACTGACAGGCACAGAATGAACCCCACACTCTCACACTGTACCAGAGACTGACATTTACAGAAAGAACCCCACACTCTCGCACTGTACCAAAGCCTGACAGGTACAGAATAAACCCCACACTCTCGCACTGTACCAGAGACTGACAGGGACATAATGAACCCCACACTATCGCACTGTACCAGAGACTGACGGGCACAGAATGAACCCCACACTCTTGCACTGTACCAGAAACTGACAGGGACAGAATGAACCCCACACTCTCGCACTGTACCAGAGACTGACAGGGACAGAATGAACCGCACACTCTCTCACTGTACCAGAGACTGACAGGTACAGAATGAACCCCACACTCTCGCACTGTACCAGAGACTGACAGGGACAGAATGAACCCCACACTCTCTCACTGTACCAGAGACTGACAGGTACAGAATGAACCCCACACTCTCGCACTGTACCAGAGACTGACAGGTAGAGAATGAACCCAACACTCTCACACTGTACCAGAGAATGACGGGCACAGAATGAACCCCACACTCTCAGACTGTACCAGGGACTGACAGGGACAGAATGAACCCCAGACTCTCATACTGTACCAGAGACTGACAGGTACAGAATGAACCCCACATTCTCACACTGTACCAGAGATTGACGGGCACAGACTGAACCCCACACTCTCACATGTACTAGAGACTGACGGGTCCAGAATGAACCCCACACTCTCACACTGTTCCAGAGACTGACAGGGACAGAATGAACCCCACATTCTCACACTGTACCAGAGACTGATAGGTACAGAATAAACCCCACACTCTCACACTATACCAGAGACTGACAGGGACAGAATGAACCCCACACTCTCACACTGTTACAGAGACTGACAGGGACAGAATGAACCTCACACTCTCACACTGTACCAGAGACTGACAGGTACAGAATAAACCCCACACTCTCACACTGTACCAGAGACTGACAGGTAGAGAATAAACCCCACACTCTCATACTGTACCCGAAACTGACAGGTACAGAATGAACCCCGCACTTTCGCACTGTACCAGAGACTGACAGGGACAGAATGAACCCCACACTCTCACAATGTACCAGAGACTGACAGGGACAGAATGAACCCCACACTCTCGCACTTTAACAGAGACTGACAGGGACAGAATGAACCCCACACTCTCTCACTCTTCTAGAGACTGACAGGTACAGAATGAACCCCACACTCTCACACTGTACCAGAGACTGACTGGTAGAGAATGAACCCCACACTCTCATACTGTACCAGAGACTGACAGGTACAGAATGAACCCCACACTCTCGCACTGTATCAGAGACTGACAGGGACGGAATGAACCCCACACTCTCACACTGTACCACAGACTGACAGAGACAGAATGAACCCCACACTATCACACTGTACCAGAGACTGACAGGCACAGAATGAACCCCACACACTCACACTGTACCAGAGACTGACAGGTACAGAATGAACCCCACACTCTCGCACTGTACCAGAGACTGACAGGAACAGAATAAACCCCACACGATCGCACTGTACCAGAGACTGACAAGGACAGAATGAACCCCACACTCTCACACCGTACCAGAGACTGACAGGTACAGAATGAACCCCACACTCTCACACTGTACCAGAGACTGACAGGCACAGAATGAACCCCACACTCTCACACTGTACCAGAGACTGACAGGTACAGAATGAACCCCACACTCTCACACTGTACCAGAGACTGACAGGGACAGAATGAACACCACACTATCGCACTGTACCAGAGACTGACGGGCACAGAATGAACCCCATACTCTTGCACTGTACCAGAGACTGACAGGGACAGAATGAACCCCACACTCTCGCACTGTACCAGAGACTGACAGGGAGAGAATGAACCCCACACTCTCTCACTGTACCAGAGACTGACAGGTACAGAATGAACCCCACACTCTCGCACTGTACCAGGGACTGACAGGGACAGAATGAACCCCACACTCTCTCACTGTACCAGAGACTGACAGGTACAGAATGAACCCCACACTCTCGCACTGTACCAGAGACTGACTGGTAGAAAATGAACCCCACTCTCTCACACTGTACCAGAGACTGACAGGTAGAGAATGAGCCCCACACTCTCACACTGTACCAGAGAATGACAGGTACAGAATAAACCCCACACTCTGACACTGTACCAGAGACTGACAGGGACAGAATGAACCCCACACTCTCAAACTGTACCAGAGACTGACAGGTACAGAATAAACCCCACACTCTCACACTGTACCAGAGATTGACAGGTTGAGAATGAACCCCACACTCTCATACTGTACCAGAGACTGACAGGTATAGAATGAACCCCACACTCTCGCACTGTACCAGAGACTGACAGGGACAGAATGAACCCACACTCTCACACTGTACCAGATACTGACAGGTACAGAATAACCCCCATACTCTCACACTGTACCAGAGACTGACAGGTACAGAATGAAGCCCACACTCTCGCACTGTACCAGAGACTGACAGGTACCGAATGAACCCCACAGTCTCACACTGTACCAGAGATTGACAGGGACAGAATGAACCCCACACTCTCACACTGTACTAGAGACTGACAGGTACAGAATGAACCCCACACTCTCGCACTGTACCAGAGACTGACTGGTAGAGAATGAACCCCACACTCTCACACTGTACCAGAGACTTACAGGGACAGAATGAACCCCACACTCTCACACTGTACCAGAGACTGACAGGGACAGAATGATCCCCACCCTCTCACACCGTACCAGAGACTGACAGGTACAGAATAAACCCCAGACTCTCACACTGTACCAGAGACTGACAGGTAGAGAATGAACCCCACACTCTCATACTGTACCAGAGACTGACAGGTAGAGAATGAACCCCAGACTCTCATACTGTACCAGAGACTGACAGGTACAGAATGAACCCCACACTCTCACAAAGTACCAGAGAATGACGGGCACTGAATGAACCCCACAGTCTCACATTGTACCAGAGACTGACAGGTACAGAATGAACCCCACACTCTCACACTGTGCCAGAGACTGACAGGGACAGAATGAACCCCACACTCTCACACTGTACCAGAGACTGACAGGTACAGAATAAGCCCCACACTCTCACACTGTACCAGAGACTGACAGGTTGAGAATGAACCCCACACTCTCATACTGTACCAGATACTGACAGGTACAGAATGAACCCCACAATCTCACACTGTACCAGAGACTGACAGGTTCAGAATGAAACCCACACTCTCACACTGTACCAGAGACTGACAGGTACAGAATAAACCCCACACTCTCACACTGTACCAGAGAGTGACAGACACAGAATGAACTCCACACTCTCACACTGTACCTGAGACTGACAGGTACAGAATGAACCCCACACTCTCACACTGTACCAGAGACTGACGGGCACAGAATGAACCCCACACTCTCACACTGTACTAGAGACTGACGGGTCCAGAATGAACCCCACACTCTTGCACTGTACCAGAGACTGACAGGGACAGAATGAACCCCACACTCTCACACTGTACCAGAGACTGCCTGGTACAGAATAAACCCCACACTCTCACACTGTACCAGAGACTGACAGGTAGAGAATGAACCCCACACTCTCATACTGTACCAGAGACTGACAGGTACAGAATGAACACCACACTCTCGCACTGTACCAGAGACTGACAGGGACAGAATGAACCCCACACTCTCACACTGTACCAGAGACTGCGGGCACAGAATGAACCCCAGACTCTCACACTGTACAAGAGACTGACGGGTCCAGAATGAACCCCACACTCTCACACTGTACCAGAGACTGACAGGGACAGAATGAACCCCACACTCTCACAATGTACCAGAGACTGACAGGTACAGATTAACCCCCACACTCTCACACTGTACCAGAGACTGACAGGTACAGAATGAACCCCACACTCTCGCACTGTACCAGAGACTGACAGGGACCGAATGAACCCCACACTCTCACACTGTACCAGAGACTGACAGGGACAGAATGAACCCCACACTCTCACACTGTACTAGAGACTGACAGGTACAGAATGAACCCCACACTCTCGCACTGTACCAGAGACTGACTGGTAGAGAATGAACCCCACACTCTCGCACTGTACCAGAGACTGACTGGTAGAGAATGAACCCCACACTCTCACACTGTACCAGAGACTTACAGGTACAGAATGAACCCCACACTCTCGCACTGTACCAGAGACTGACAGGTACAGAATAAACCCCACACGATCGCACTGTACCAGAGACTGACAAGGACAGAATGAACCCCACACTCTCACACCGTACCAGAGACTGACAGGTACAGAATGAACCCCACACTCTCACACTGTACCAGAGACTGACAGGCACAGAATGAACCCCACACTCTCACACTGTACCAGAGATTGACAGGTACAGAATGAACCCCACACTCTCACACTGTACCAGAGACTGACAGGGACAGAATGAACACCACACTATCGCACTGTACCAGAGACTGACGGGCACAGAATGAACCCCATACTCTTGCACTGTACCAGAGACTGACAGGGACAGAATGAACCCCACACTCTCGCACTGTACCAGAGACTGACAGGGAGAGAATGAACCCCACACTCTCTCACTGTACCAGAGACTGACAGGTACAGAATGAACCCCACACTCTCGCACTGTACCAGGGACTGACAGGGACAGAATGAACCCCACACTCTCTCACTGTACCAGAGACTGACAGGTACAGAATGAACCCCACACTCTCGCACTGTACCAGAGACTGACTGGTAGAAAATGAACCCCACTCTCTCACACTGTACCAGAGACTGACTGGTAGCGAATGAGCCCCACACTCTCACACTGTACCAGAGAATGACAGGTACAGAATAAACCCCACACTCTGACACTGTACCAGAGACTGACAGGGGCAGAATGAACCCCACACTCTCACACTGTACCAGAGACTGACAGGTACAGAATGAACCCCACACTCTCATACTGTACCAGAGACTGACAGGTATAGAATGAACCCCACACTCTCGCACTGTACCAGAGACTGACAGGGACAGAATGAACCCCACACTCTCACACTGTACCAGATACTGACAGGTACAGAATAACCCCCATACTCTCACACTGTACCAGAGACTGACAGGTACAGAATGAACCCTACACTCTCGCACTGTACCAGAGACTGACTGGTAGAGAATGAACCCCACACTCTCACACTGTACCAGAGACTTACAGGGACAGAATGAACCCCACACTCTCACACTGTACCAGAGACTGACAGGGACAGAATGATCCCCACCCTCTCACACCGTACCAGAGACTGACAGGTAGAGAATGAACCCCACACTCTCATACTGTACCAGAGACTGACAGGTACAGAATGAACACCACACTCTCGCACTGTACCAGAGACTGACAGGGACAGAATGAACCCCACACTCTCACACTGTACCAGAGACTGCGGGCACAGAATGAACCCCAGACTCTCACACTGTACAAGAGACTGACGGGTCCAGAATGAACCCCACACTCTCACACTGTACCAGAGACTGACAGGGACAGAATGAACCCCACACTCTCACACTGTACCAGAGACTGACAGGTACAGATTAACCCCCACACTCTCACACTGTACCAGAGACTGACAGGTACAGAATGAACCCCACACTCTCGCACTGTACCAGAGACTGACAGGGACCGAATGAACCCCACACTCTCACACTGTACCAGAGACTGACAGGGACAGAATGAACCCCACACTCTCACACTGTACTAGAGACTGACAGGTACAGAATGAACCCCACACTCTCGCACTGTACCAGAGACTGACTGGTAGAGAATGAACCCCACACTCTCGCACTGTACCAGAGACTGACTGGTAGAGAATAAACCCCACACTCTCACACTGTACCAGAGACTTACAGGGACAGAATGAACCCCACACTCTCACACTGTACCAGAGACTGACAGGTACAGAATGAACCCCACACTCTCGCACTGTACCAGAGACTGACAGGTACAGAATAAACCCCACACGATCGCACTGTACCAGAGACTGACAAGGACAGAATGAACCCCACACTCTCACACCGTACCAGAGACTGACAGGTACAGAATGAACCCCACACTCTCACACTGTACCAGAGACTGACAGGCACAGAATGAACCCCACAGTCTCACACTGTACCAGAGACTGACAGGTACAGAATGAACCCCACACTCTCACACTGTACCAGAGACTGACAGGGACAGAATCAACACCACACTATCGCACTGTACCAGAGACTGACGGGCACAGAATGAACCCCATACTCTTGCACTGTACCAGAGACTGACAGGGACAGAATGAACCCCACACTCTCGCACTGTACCAGAGACTGACAGGGAGAGAATGAACCCCACACTCTCTCACTGTACCAGAGACTGACAGGTACAGAATGAACCCCACACTCTCGCACTGTACCAGGGACTGACAGGGACAGAATGAACCCCACACTCTCTCACTGTACCAGAGACTGACAGGTACAGAATGAACCCCACACTCTCGCACTGTACCAGAGACTGACTGGTAGAAAATGAACCCCACTCTCTCACACTGTACCAGAGACTGACAGGTAGAGAATGAGCCCCACACTCTCACACTGTACCAGAGAATGACAGGTACAGAATAAACCCCACACTCTGACACTGTACCAGAGACTGACAGGGACAGAATGAACCCCACACTCTCACACTGTACCAGAGACTGACAGGTACAGAATAAACCCCACACTCTCACACTGTACCAGAGACTGACAGGTAGAGAATGAACCCCACACTCTCATACTGTACCAGAGACTGACAGGTATAGAATGAACCCCACACTCTCGCACTGTACCAGAGACTGACAGGGACAGAATGAACCCCACACTCTCACACTGTACCAGATACTGACAGGTACAGAATAACCCCCATACTCTCACACTGTACCAGAGACTGACAGGTACAGAATGAAGCCCACACTCTCGCACTGTACCAGAGACTGACAGGTACCGAATGAACCCCACAGTCTCACACTGTACCAGAGATTGACAGGGACAGAATGAACCCCACACTCTCACACTGTACTAGAGACTGACAGGTACAGAATGAACCCCACACTCTCGCACTGTACCAGAGACTGACTGGTAGAGAATGAGCCCCACACTCTCACACTGTACCAGAGACTTACAGGTAGAGAATAAACCCCACACTCTCATACTGTACCCGAAACTGACAGGTACAGAATGAACCCCGCACTTTCGCACTGTACCAGAGACTGACAGGGACAGAATGAACCCCACACTCTCACAATGTACCAGAGACTGACAGGGACAGAATGAACCCCACACTCTCGCACTTTAACAGAGACTGACAGGGACAGAATGAACCCCACACTCTCTCACTCTTCTAGAGACTGACAGGTACAGAATGAACCCCACACTCTCACACTGTACCAGAGACTGACTGGTAGAGAATAAACCCCACACTCTCATACTGTACCAGAGACCTGACAGGTACAGAATGAACCCCACACTCTCGCACTGTATCAGAGACTGACATTGACGGAATGAACCCCACACTCTCACACTGTACCACAGACTGACAGAGACAGAATGAACCCCACACTATCACACTGTACCAGAGACTGACAGGCACAGAATGAACCCCACACACTCACACTGTACCAGAGACTGACAGGTACAGAATGAACCCCACACTCTCGCACTGTACCAGAGACTGACAGGAACAGAATAAACCCCACACGATCGCACTGTACCAGAGACTGACAAGGACAGAATGAACCCCACACTCTCACACCGTACCAGAGACTGACAGGTACAGAATGAACCCCACACTCTCACACTGTACCAGAGACTGACAGGCACAGAATGAACCCCACACTCTCACACTGTACCAGAGACTGACAGGTACAGAATGAACCCCACACTCTCACACTGTACCAGAGACTGACAGGGACAGAATGAACACCACACTATCGCACTGTACCAGAGACTGACGGGCACAGAATGAACCCCATACTCTTGCACTGTACCAGAGACTGACAGGGACAGAATGAACCCCACACTCTCGCACTGTACCAGAGACTGACAGGGAGAGAATGAACCCCACACTCTCTCACTGTACCAGAGACTGACAGGTACAGAATGAACCCCACACTCTCGCACTGTACCAGGGACTGACAGGGACAGAATGAACCCCACACTCTCTCACTGTACCAGAGACTGACAGGTACAGAATGAACCCCACACTCTCGCACTGTACCAGAGACTGACTGGTAGAAAATGAACCCCACTCTCTCACACTGTACCAGAGACTGACAGGTAGAGAATGAGCCCCACACTCTCACACTGTACCAGAGAATGACAGGTACAGAATAAACCCCACACTCTGACACTGTACCAGAGACTGACAGGGACAGAATGAACCCCACACTCTCAAACTGTACCAGAGACTGACAGGTACAGAATAAACCCCACACTCTCACACTGTACCAGAGATTGACAGGTAGAGAATGAACCCCACACTCTCATACTGTACCAGAGACTGACAGGTATAGAATGAACCCCACACTCTCGCACTGTACCAGAGACTGACAGGGACAGAATGAACCCACACTCTCACACTGTACCAGATACTGACAGGTACAGAATAACCCCCATACTCTCACACTGTACCAGAGACTGACAGGTACAGAATGAAGCCCACACTCTCGCACTGTACCAGAGACTGACAGGTACCGAATGAACCCCACAGTCTCACACTGTACCAGAGATTGACAGGGACAGAATGAACCCCACACTCTCACACTGTACTAGAGACTGACAGGTACAGAATGAACCCCACACTCTCGCACTGTACCAGAGACTGACTGGTAGAGAATGAACCCCACACTCTCACACTGTACCAGAGACTTACAGGGACAGAATGAACCCCACACTCTCACACTGTACCAGAGACTGACAGGGACAGAATGATCCCCACCCTCTCACACCGTACCAGAGACTGACAGGTACAGAATAAACCCCAGACTCTCACACTGTACCAGAGACTGACAGGTAGAGAATGAACCCCACACTCTCATACTGTACCAGAGACTGACAGGTAGAGAATGAACCCCAGACTCTCATACTGTACCAGAGACTGACAGGTACAGAATGAACCCCACACTCTCACAAAGTACCAGAGAATGACGGGCACTGAATGAACCCCACAGTCTCACATTGTACCAGAGACTGACAGGTACAGAATGAACCCCACACTCTCACACTGTGCCAGAGACTGACAGGGACAGAATGAACCCCACACTCTCACACTGTACCAGAGACTGACAGGTACAGAATAAGCCCCACACTCTCACACTGTACCAGAGACTGACAGGTTGAGAATGAACCCCACACTCTCATACTGTACCAGATACTGACAGGTACAGAATGAACCCCACAATCTCACACTGTACCAGAGACTGACAGGTTCAGAATGAAACCCACACTCTCACACTGTACCAGAGACTGACAGGTACAGAATAAACCCCACACTCTCACACTGTACCAGAGAGTGACAGAGACAGAATGAACTCCACACTCTCACACTGTACCTGAGACTGACAGGTACAGAATGAACCCCACACTCTCACACTGTACCAGAGACTGACGGGCACAGAATGAACCCCACACTCTCACACTGTACTAGAGACTGACGGGTCCAGAATGAACCCCACACTCTTGCACTGTACCAGAGACTGACAGGGACAGAATGAACCCCACACTCTCACACTGTACCAGAGACTGCCTGGTACAGAATAAACCCCACACTCTCACACTGTACCAGAGACTGACAGGTAGAGAATGAACCCCACACTCTCATACTGTACCAGAGACTGACAGGTACAGAATGAACACCACACTCTCGCACTGTACCAGAGACTGACAGGGACAGAATGAACCCCACACTCTCACACTGTACCAGAGACTGCGGGCACAGAATGAACCCCAGACTCTCACACTGTACAAGAGACTGACGGGTCCAGAATGAACCCCACACTCTCACACTGTACCAGAGACTGACAGGGACAGAATGAACCCCACACTCTCACAATGTACCAGAGACTGACAGGTACAGATTAACCCCCACACTCTCACACTGTACCAGAGACTGACAGGTACAGAATGAACCCCACACTCTCGCACTGTACCAGAGACTGACAGGGACCGAATGAACCCCACACTCTCACACTGTACCAGAGACTGACAGGGACAGAATGAACCCCACACTCTCACACTGTACTAGAGACTGACAGGTACAGAATGAACCCCACACTCTCGCACTGTACCAGAGACTGACTGGTAGAGAATGAACCCCACACTCTCGCACTGTACCAGAGACTGACTGGTAGAGAATGAACCCCACACTCTCACACTGTACCAGAGACTTACAGGGACAGAATGAACCCCACACTCTCACACTGTACCAGAGACTGACAGGTACAGAATGAACCCCACACTCTCGCACTGTACCAGAGACTGACAGGTACAGAATAAACCCCACACGATCGCACTGTACCAGAGACTGACAAGGACAGAATGAACCCCACACTCTCACACCGTACCAGAGACTGACAGGTACAGAATGAACCCCACACTCTCACACTGTACCAGAGACTGACAGGCACAGAATGAACCCCACACTCTCACACTGTACCAGAGATTGACAGGTACAGAATGAACCCCACACTCTCACACTGTACCAGAGACTGACAGGGACAGAATGAACACCACACTATCGCACTGTACCAGAGACTGACGGGCACAGAATGAACCCCATACTCTTGCACTGTACCAGAGACTGACAGGGACAGAATGAACCCCACACTCTCGCACTGTACCAGAGACTGACAGGGAGAGAATGAACCCCACACTCTCTCACTGTACCAGAGACTGACAGGTACAGAATGAACCCCACACTCTCGCACTGTACCAGGGACTGACAGGGACAGAATGAACCCCACACTCTCTCACTGTACCAGAGACTGACAGGTACAGAATGAACCCCACACTCTCGCACTGTACCAGAGACTGACTGGTAGAAAATGAACCCCACTCTCTCACACTGTACCAGAGACTGACAGGTAGCGAATGAGCCCCACACTCTCACACTGTACCAGAGAATGACAGGTACAGAATAAACCCCACACTCTGACACTGTACCAGAGACTGACAGGGGCAGAATGAACCCCACACTCTCACACTGTACCAGAGACTGACAGGTACAGAATGAACCCCACACTCTCATACTGTACCAGAGACTGACAGGTATAGAATGAACCCCACACTCTCGCACTGTACCAGAGACTGACAGGGACAGAATGAACCCCACACTCTCACACTGTACCAGATACTGACAGGTACAGAATAACCCCCATACTCTCACACTGTACCAGAGACTGACAGGTACAGAATGAACCCTACACTCTCGCACTGTACCAGAGACTGACTGGTAGAGAATGAACCCCACACTCTCACACTGTACCAGAGACTTACAGGGACAGAATGAACCCCACACTCTCACACTGTACCAGAGACTGACAGGGACAGAATGATCCCCACCCTCTCACACCGTACCAGAGACTGACAGGTAGAGAATGAACCCCACACTCTCATACTGTACCAGAGACTGACAGGTACAGAATGAACACCACACTCTCGCACTGTACCAGAGACTGACAGGGACAGAATGAACCCCACACTCTCACACTGTACCAGAGACTGCGGGCACAGAATGAACCCCAGACTCTCACACTGTACAAGAGACTGACGGGTCCAGAATGAACCCCACACTCTCACACTGTACCAGAGACTGACAGGGACAGAATGAACCCCACACTCTCACACTGTACCAGAGACTGACAGGTACAGATTAACCCCCACACTCTCACACTGTACCAGAGACTGACAGGTACAGAATGAACCCCACACTCTCGCACTGTACCAGAGACTGACAGGGACCGAATGAACCCCACACTCTCACACTGTACCAGAGACTGACAGGGACAGAATGAACCCCACACTCTCACACTGTACTAGAGACTGACAGGTACAGAATGAACCCCACACTCTCGCACTGTACCAGAGACTGACTGGTAGAGAATGAACCCCACACTCTCGCACTGTACCAGAGACTGACTGGTAGAGAATGAACCCCACACTCTCACACTGTACCAGAGACTTACAGGGACAGAATGAACCCCACACTCTCACACTGTACCAGAGACTGACAGGTACAGAATGAACCCCACACTCTCGCACTGTACCAGAGACTGACAGGTACAGAATAAACCCCACACGATCGCACTGTACCAGAGACTGACAAGGACAGAATGAACCCCACACTCTCACACCGTACCAGAGACTGACAGGTACAGAATGAACCCCACACTCTCACACTGTACCAGAGACTGACAGGCACAGAATGAACCCCACAGTCTCACACTGTACCAGAGACTGACAGGTACAGAATGAACCCCACACTCTCACACTGTACCAGAGACTGACAGGGACAGAATGAACACCACACTATCGCACTGTACCAGAGACTGACGGGCACAGAATGAACCCCATACTCTTGCACTGTACCAGAGACTGACAGGGACAGAATGAACCCCACACTCTCGCACTGTACCAGAGACTGACAGGGAGAGAATGAACCCCACACTCTCTCACTGTACCAGAGACTGACAGGTACAGAATGAACCCCACACTCTCGCACTGTACCAGGGACTGACAGGGACAGAATGAACCCCACACTCTCTCACTGTACCAGAGACTGACAGGTACAGAATGAACCCCACACTCTCGCACTGTACCAGAGACTGACTGGTAGAAAATGAACCCCACTCTCTCACACTGTACCAGAGACTGACAGGTAGAGAATGAGCCCCACACTCTCACACTGTACCAGAGAATGACAGGTACAGAATAAACCCCACACTCTGACACTGTACCAGAGACTGACAGGGACAGAATGAACCCCACACTCTCACACTGTACCAGAGACTGACAGGTACAGAATAAACCCCACACTCTCACACTGTACCAGAGACTGACAGGTAGAGAATGAACCCCACACTCTCATACTGTACCAGAGACTGACAGGTATAGAATGAACCCCACACTCTCGCACTGTACCAGAGACTGACAGGGACAGAATGAACCCCACACTCTCACACTGTACCAGATACTGACAGGTACAGAATAACCCCCATACTCTCACACTGTACCAGAGACTGACAGGTACAGAATGAAGCCCACACTCTCGCACTGTACCAGAGACTGACAGGTACCGAATGAACCCCACAGTCTCACACTGTACCAGAGATTGACAGGGACATAATGAACCCCACACTCTCGCACTGTACCAGAGACTGACTGGTAGAGAATGAACCCCACACTCTCACACTGTACCAGAGACTTACAGGGACAGAATGAACCCCACACTCTCACACTGTACCAGAGACTGACAGGGACAGAATGATCCCCACCCTCTCACACCGTACCAGAGACTGACAGGTACAGAATAAACCCCAGACTCTCACACTGTACCAGAGACTGACAGGTAGAGAATGAACCCCACACTCTCATACTGTACCAGAGACTGACAGGTACAGAATGAACCCCACACTCTCACACTGTACCAGAAACTGACAGAGGCAGAATGAACTCCACACTCTCACACTGTACCTGAGACTGACAGGTACAGAATGAACCCCACACTCTCACACTGTACCAGAGACTGACAGGTAGAGAATGAACCCCACACTCTCATACTGTACCAGAGACTGACAGGTACAGAATGAACCCCACACTCTCACAAAGTACCAGAGAATGACGGGCACTGAATGAACCCCACACTCTCACATTGTACCAGAGACTGACAGGTACAGAATGAACCCCACACTCTCACACTGTGCCAGAGACTGACAGGGACAGAATGATCCCCACCCTCTCACACCGTACCAGAGACTGACAGGTACAGAATAAACCCCAGACTCTCACACTGTACCAGAGACTGACAGGTAGAGAATGAACCCCACACTCTCATACTGTACCAGAGACTGACAGGTAGAGAATGAACCCCAGACTCTCATACTGTACCAGAGACTGACAGGTACAGAATGAACCCCACACTCTCACAAAGTACCAGAGAATGACGGGCACTGAATGAACCCCACAGTCTCACATTGTACCAGAGACTGACAGGTACAGAATGAACCCCACACTCTCACACTGTGCCAGAGACTGACAGGGACAGAATGAACCCCACACTCTCACACTGTACCAGAGACTGACAGGTACAGAATAAGCCCCACACTCTCACACTGTACCAGAGACTGACAGGTTGAGAATGAACCCCACACTCTCATACTGTACCAGATACTGACAGGTACAGAATGAACCCCACAATCTCACACTGTACCAGAGACTGACAGGTTCAGAATGAAACCCACACTCTCACACTGTACCAGAGACTGACAGGTACAGAATAAACCCCACACTCTCACACTGTACCAGAGAGTGACAGAGACAGAATGAACTCCACACTCTCACACTGTACCTGAGACTGACAGGTACAGAATGAACCCCACACTCTCACACTGTACCAGAGACTGACTGGTAGAGAATGAACCCCACACTCTCACACTGTACCAGAGACTTACAGGGACAGAATGAACCCCACACTCTCACACTGTACCAGAGACTGACAGGTACAGAATGAACCCCACACTCTCGCACTGTACCAGAGACTGACAGGTACAGAATAAACCCCACACGATCGCACTGTACCAGAGACTGACAAGGACAGAATGAACCCCACACTCTCACACCGTACCAGAGACTGACAGGTACAGAATGAACCCCACACTCTCACACTGTACCAGAGACTGACAGGCACAGAATGAACCCCACACTCTCACACTGTACCAGAGATTGACAGGTACAGAATGAACCCCACACTCTCACACTGTACCAGAGACTGACAGGGACAGAATGAACACCACACTATCGCACTGTACCAGAGACTGACGGGCACAGAATGAACCCCATACTCTTGCACTGTACCAGAGACTGACAGGGACAGAATGAACCCCACACTCTCGCACTGTACCAGAGACTGACAGGGAGAGAATGAACCCCACACTCTCTCACTGTACCAGAGACTGACAGGTACAGAATGAACCCCACACTCTCGCACTGTACCAGGGACTGACAAGGACAGAATGAACCCCACACTCTCTCACTGTACCAGAGACTGACAGGTACAGAATGAACCCCACACTCTCGCACTGTACCAGAGACTGACTGGTAGAAAATGAACCCCACTCTCTCACACTGTACCAGAGACTGACAGGTAGCGAATGAGCCCCACACTCTCACACTGTACCAGAGAATGACAGGTACAGAATAAACCCCACACTCTGACACTGTACCAGAGACTGACAGGGGCAGAATGAACCCCACACTCTCACACTGTACCAGAGACTGACAGGTACAGAATGAACCCCACACTCTCATACTGTACCAGAGACTGACAGGTATAGAATGAACCCCACACTCTCGCACTGTACCAGAGACTGACAGGGACAGAATGAAGCCCACACTCTCACACTGTACCAGATACTGACAGGTACAGAATAACCCCCATACTCTCACACTGTACCAGAGACTGACAGGTACAGAATGAACCCTACACTCTCGCACTGTACCAGAGACTGACTGGTAGAGAATGAACCCCACACTCTCACACTGTACCAGAGACTTACAGGGACAGAATGAACCCCACACTCTCACACTGTACCAGAGACTGACAGGGACAGAATGATCCCCACCCTCTCACACCGTACCAGAGACTGACAGGTAGAGAATGAACCCCACACTCTCATACTGTACCAGAGACTGACAGGTACAGAATGAACACCACACTCTCGCACTGTACCAGAGACTGACAGGGACAGAATGAACCCCACACTCTCACACTGTACCAGAGACTGCGGGCACAGAATGAACCCCAGACTCTCACACTGTACAAGAGACTGACGGGTCCAGAATGAACCCCACACTCTCACACTGTACCAGAGACTGACAGGGACATAATGAACCCCACACTCTCACACTGTACCAGAGACTGACAGGTACAGATTAACCCCCACACTCTCACACTGTACCAGAGACTGACAGGTACAGAATGAACCCCACACTCTCGCACTGTACCAGAGACTGACAGGGACCGAATGAACCCCACACTCTCACACTGTACCAGAGACTGACAGGGACAGAATGAACCCCACACTCTCACACTGTACTAGAGACTGACAGGTACAGAATGAACCCCACACTCTCGCACTGTACCAGAGACTGACTGGTAGAGAATGAACCCCACACTCTCGCACTGTACCAGAGACTGACTGGTAGAGAATGAAACCCACACTCTCACACTGTACCAGAGACTTACAGGGACAGAATGAACCCCACACTCTCACACTGTACCAGAGACTGACAGGTACAGAATGAACCCCACACTCTCGCACTGTACCAGAGACTGACAGGTACAGAATAAACCCCACACGATCGCACTGTACCAGAGACTGACAAGGACAGAATGAACCCCACACTCTCACACCGTACCAGAGACTGACAGGTACAGAATGAACCCCACACTCTCACACTGTACCAGAGACTGACAGGCACAGAATGAACCCCACAGTCTCACACTGTACCAGAGACTGACAGGTACAGAATGAACCCCACACTCTCACACTGTACCAGAGACTGACAGGGACAGAATGAACACCACACTATCGCACTGTACCAGAGACTGACGGGCACAGAATGAACCCCATACTCTTGCACTGTACCAGAGACTGACAGGGACAGAATGAACCCCACACTCTCGCACTGTACCAGAGACTGACAGAGAGAATGAACCCCACACTCTCTCACTGTACCAGAGACTGACAGGTACAGAATGAACCCCACACTCTCGCACTGTACCAGGGACTGACAGGGACAGAATGAACCCCACACTCTCTCACTGTACCAGAGACTGACAGGTACAGAATGAACCCCACACTCTCGCACTGTACCAGAGACTGACTGGTAGAAAATGAACCCCACTCTCTCACACTGTACCAGAGACTGACAGGTAGAGAATGAGCCCCACACTCTCACACTGTACCAGAGAATGACAGGTACAGAATAAACCCCACACTCTGACACTGTACCAGAGACTGACAGGGACAGAATGAACCCCACACTCTCACACTGTACCAGAGACTGACAGGTACAGAATAAACCCCACACTCTCACACTGTACCAGAGACTGACAGGTAGAGAATGAACCCCACACTCTCATACTGTACCAGAGACTGACAGGTATAGAATGAACCCCACACTCTCGCACTGTACCAGAGACTGACAGGGACAGAATGAACCCCACACTCTCACACTGTACCAGATACTGACAGGTACAGAATAACCCCCATACTCTCACACTGTACCAGAGACTGACAGGTACAGAATGAAGCCCACACTCTCGCACTGTACCAGAGACTGACAGGTACCGAATGAACCCCACAGTCTCACACTGTACCAGAGATTGACAGGGACAGAATGAACCCCACACTCTCACACTGTACTAGAGACTGACAGGTACAGAATGAACCCCACACTCTCGCACTGTACCAGAGACTGACTGGTAGAGAATGAACCCCACACTCTCACACTGTACCAGAGACTTACAGGGACAGAATGAACCCCACACTCTCACACTGTACCAGAGACTGACAGGGACAGAATGATCCCCACCCTCTCACACCGTACCAGAGACTGACAGGTACAGAATAAACCCCAGACTCTCACACTGTACCAGAGACTGACAGGTAGAGAATGAACCCCACACTCTCATACTGTACCAGTGACTGACAGGTACAGAATGAACCCCACACTCTCACACTGTACCAGAAACTGACAGAGGCAGAATGAACTCCACACTCTCACACTGTACCTGAGACTGACAGGTACAGAATGAACCCCACACTCTCACACTGTACCAGAGACTGACAGGTAGAGAATGAACCCCACACTCTCATACTGTACCAGAGACTGACAGGTACAGAATGAACCCCACACTCTCACAAAGTCCCAGAGAATGACGGGCACTGAATGAACCCCACACTCTCACATTGTACCAGAGACTGACAGGTACAGAATGAACCCCACACTCTCACACTGTGCCAGAGACTGACAGGGACAGAATGAACCCCACACTCTCACACTGTACCAGAGACTGACAGGTACAGAATAAGCCCCACACTCTCACACTGTACCAGAGACTGACAGGTTGAGAATGAACCCCACACTCTCATACTGTACCAGATACTGACAGGTACAGAATGAACCCCACAATCTCACACTGTACCAGAGACTGACAGGTTCAGAATGAAACCCACACTCTCACACTGTACCAGAGACTGACAGGTACAGAATAAACCCCACACTCTCACACTGTACGAGAGAGTGACAGAGACAGAATGAACTCCACACTCTCACACTGTACCTGAGACTGACAGGTACAGAATGAACCCCAAACTCTCACACTGTACCAGAGACTGACGGGCACAGAATGAACCCCACACTCTCACACTGTACTAGAGACTGACGGGTCCAGAATGAACCCCACACTCTTGCACTGTACCAGAGACTGACAGGGACAGAATGAACCCCACACTCTCACACTGTACCAGAGACTGCCTGGTACAGAATAAACCCCACACTCTCACACTGTACCAGAGACTGACAGGTAGAGAATGAACCCCACACTCTCATACTGTACCAGAGACTGACAGGTACAGAATGAACACCACACTCTCGCACTGTACCAGAGACTGACAGGGACAGAATGAACCCCACACTCTCACACTGTACCAGAGACTGCGGGCACAGAATGAACCCCAGACTCTCACACTGTACAAGAGACTGACGGGTCCAGAATGAACCCCACACTCTCACACTGTACCAGAGACTGACAGGGACAGAATGAACCCCACACTCTCACACTGTACCAGAGACTGACAGGTACAGATTAACCCCCACACTCTCACACTGTACCAGAGACTGACAGGTACAGAATGAACCCCACACTCTCGCACTGTACCAGAGACTGACAGGGACCGAATGAACCCCACACTCTCACACTGTACCAGAGACTGACAGGGACAGAATGAACCCCACACTCTCACACTGTACTAGAGACTGACAGGTACAGAATGAACCCCACACCCTCGCACTGTACCAGAGACTGACTGGTAGAGAATGAACCCCACACTCTCGCACTGTACCAGAGACTGACTGGTAGAGAATGAACCCCACACTCTCACACTGTACCAGAGACTTACAGGGACAGAATGAACCCCACCCTCCCACACTGTACCAGAGACTGACAGGTACAGAATAAACCCCACACTCTCACACTGTACCAGAGACTGACAGGTAGAGAATGAACCCCACACTCTCATACTGTACCAGAGACTAACAGGTACAGAATGAACCCCACACTCTCACACTGTACTAGAGACTGACGGGTCCAGAATGAACCCCACACTCTTGCACTGTACCAGAGACTGACAGGGACAGAATGAACCCCACACTATCACACTGTACCAGAGACTGACAGGGAGAGAATGAACCCCACACTCTCTCACTGTACCAGAGACTGACAGGTACAGAATGAACCCCACACTCTCGCACTGTACTAGGGACTGACAGGGACAGAATGAACCCCACACTCTCTCACTGTACCAGAGACTGACAGGTACAGCATGAACCCCACACTCTCGCACTGTACCAGAGACTGACTGGTAGAAAATGAACCCCACTCTCTCACACTGTACCAGAGACTGACAGGTAGAGAATGAGCCCCACACTCTCACACTGTACCAGAGAATGACAGGTACAGAATAAACCCCACACTCTGACACTGTACCAGAGACTGACAGGGACAGAATGAACCCCACACTCTCACACTGTACCAGAGACTGACAGGTACAGAATAAACCCCACACTCTCACACTGTACCAGAGACTGACAGGTAGAGAATGAACCCCACACTCTCATACTGTACCAGAGACTGACAGGTATAGAATGAACCCCACACTCTCGCACTGTACCAGAGACTGACAGGGACAGAATGAACCCCACACTCTCACACTGTACCAGATACTGACAGGTACAGAATAACCCCCATACTCTCACACTGTACCAGAGACTGACAGGTACAGAATGAAGCCCACACTCTCGCACTGTACCAGAGACTGACAGGTACCGAATGAACCCCACAGTCTCACACTGTACCAGAGATTGACAGGGACAGAATGAACCCCACACTCTCACACTGTACTAGAGACTGACAGGTACAGAATGAACCCCACACTCTCGCACTGTACCAGAGACTGACTGGTAGAGAATGAACCCCACACTCTCACACTGTACCAGAGACTTACAGGGACAGAATGAACCCCACACTCTCACACTGTACCAGAGACTGACAGGGACAGAATGATCCCCACCCTCTCACACCGTACCAGAGACTGACAGGTACAGAATAAACCCCAGACTCTCACACTGTACCAGAGACTGACAGGTAGAGAATGAACCCCACACTCTCATACTGTACCAGAGACTGACAGGTACAGAATGAACCCCACACTCTCACACTGTACCAGAAACTGACAGAGGCAGAATGAACTCCACACTCTCACACTGTACCTGAGACTGACAGGTACAGAATGAACCCCACACTCTCACACTGTACCAGAGACTGACAGGTAGAGAATGAACCCCACACTCTCATACTGTACCAGAGACTGACAGGTACAGAATGAACCCCACACTCTCACAAAGTACCAGAGAATGACGGGCACTGAATGAACCCCACACTCTCACATTGTACCAGAGACTGACAGGTACAGAATGAACCCCACACTCTCACACTGTGCCAGAGACTGACAGGGACAGAATGAACCCCACACTCTCACACTGTACCAGAGACTGACAGGTACAGAATAAGCCCCACACTCTCACACTGTACCAGAGACTGACAGGTTGAGAATGAACCCCACACTCTCATACTGTACCAGATACTGACAGGTACAGAATGAACCCCACAATCTCACACTGTACCAGAGACTGACAGGTTCAGAATGAAACCCACACTCTCACACTGTACCAGAGACTGACAGGTACAGAATAAACCCCACACTCTCACACTGTACCAGAGAGTGACAGAGACAGAATCAACTCCACACTCTCACACTGTACCTGAGACTGACAGGTACAGAATGAACCCCACACTCTCACACTGTACCAGAGACTGACAGGGACAGAATGAACCCCACACTCTCACACTGTACCAGAGACTGCCTGGTACAGAATAAACCCCACACTCTCACACTGTACCAGAGACTGACAGGTAGAGAATGAACCCCACACTCTCATACTGTACCAGAGACTGACAGGTACAGAATGAACACCACACTCTCGCACTGTACCAGAGACTGACAGGGACAGAATGAACCCCACACTCTCACACTGTACCAGAGACTGCGGGCACAGAATGAACCCCAGACTCTCACACTGTACAAGAGACTGACGGGTCCAGAATGAACCCCACACTCTCACACTGTACCAGAGACTGACAGGGACAGAATGAACCCCACACTCTCACACTGTACCAGAGACTGACAGGTACAGATTAACTCCCACACTCTCACACTGTACCAGAGACTGACAGGTACAGAATGAACCCCACACTCTCGCACTGTACCAGAGACTGACAGGGACCGAATGAACCCCACACTCTCACACTGTACCAGAGACTGACAGGGACAGAATGAACCCCACACTCTCACACTGTACTAGAGACTGACTGGTACAGAATGAACCCCACACTCTCGCACTGTACCAGAGACTGACTGGTAGAGAATGAACCCCACACTCTCGCACTGTACCAGAGACTGACTGGTAGAGAATGAACCCCACACTCTCACACTGTACCAGAGACTTACAGGGACAGAATGAACCCCACACTCTCACACTGTACCAGAGACTGACAGGTACAGAATGAACCCCACACTCTCACACTGTACCAGAGACTGCCTGGTACAGAATAAACCCCACACTCTCACACTGTACCAGAGACTGACAGGTAGAGAATGAACCCCACACTCTCATACTGTACCAGAGACTGACAGGTACAGAATGAACACCACACTCTCGCACTGTACCAGAGACTGACAGGGACAGAATGAACCCCACACTCTCACACTGTACCAGAGACTGCGGGCACAGAATGAACCCCAGACTCTCACACTGTACAAGAGACTGACGGGTCCAGAATGAACCCCACACTCTCACACTGTACCAGAGACTGACAGGGACAGAATGAACCCCACACTCTCACACTGTACCAGAGACTGACAGGTACAGATTAACCCCCACACTCTCACACTGTACCAGAGACTGACAGGTACAGAATGAACCCCACACTCTCGCACTGTACCAGAGACTGACAGGGACCGAATGAACCCCACACTCTCACACTGTACCAGAGACTGACAGGGACAGAATGAACCCCACACTCTCACACTGTACTAGAGACTGACTGGTACAGAATGAACCCCACACTCTCGCACTGTACCAGAGACTGACTGGTAGAGAATGAACCCCACACTCTCGCACTGTACCAGAGACTGACTGGTAGAGAATGAACCCCACACTCTCACACTGTACCAGAGACTTACAGGGACAGAATGAACCCCACACTCTCACACTGTACCAGAGACTGACAGGTACAGAATGTACCCCACACTCTCGCACTGTACCAGAGACTGACAGGTACAGAATAAACCCCACACGATCGCACTGTACCAGAGACTGACAAGGACAGAATGAACCCCACACTCTCACACCGTACCAGAGACTGACAGGTACAGAATGAACCCCACACTGTCACACTGTACCAGAGACTGACAGGCACAGAATGAACCCCACACTCTCACACTGTACCAGAGATTGACAGGTACAGAATGAACCCCACACTCTCACACTGTACCAGAGACTGACAGGGACAGAATGAACACCACACTATCGCACTGTACCAGAGACTGACGGGCACAGAATGAACCCCATACTCTTGCACTGTACCAGAGACTGACAGGGACAGAATGAACCCCACACTCTCGCACTGTACCAGAGACTGACAGGGAGAGAATGAACCCCACACTCTCTCACTGTACCAGAGACTGACAGGTACAGAATGAACCCCACACTCTCGCACTGTACCAGGGACTGACAGGGACAGAATGAACCCCACACTCTCTCACTGTACCAGAGACTGACAGGTACAGAATGAACCCCACACTCTCGCACTGTACCAGAGACTGACTGGTAGAAAATGAACCCCACTCTCTCACACTGTACCAGAGACTGACAGGTAGAGAATGAGCCCCACACTCTCACACTGTACCAGAGAATGACAGGTACAGAATAAACCCCACACTCTGACACTGTACCAGAGACTGACAGGGACAGAATGAACCC
The DNA here is from genome assembly GCF_030028105.1 of Mobula birostris. NCBI lineage: Eukaryota > Metazoa > Chordata > Chondrichthyes > Myliobatiformes > Myliobatidae > Mobula > Mobula birostris. The sequence continues at coordinate 1,772 of NW_027275508.1, read as the reverse complement.
CACACTCTCACACTGTACCAGAGACTGACAGGTACAGAATAAACCCCACACTCTCACACTGTACCAGAGACTGACAGGTAGAGAATGAACCCCACACTCTCATACTGTACCAGAGACTGACAGGTATAGAATGAACCCCACACTCTCGCACTGTACCAGAGACTGACAGGGACAGAATGAACCCCACACTCTCACACTATACCAGATACTGACAGGTACAGAATAACCCCCATACTCTCACACTGTACCAGAGACTGACAGGTACAGAATGAAGCCCACAGTCTCACACTGTACCAGAGATTGACAGGGACAGAATGAACCCCACACTCTCACACTGTACTAGAGACTGACAGGTACAGAATGAACCCCACACTCTCGCACTGTACCAGAGACTGACTGGTAGAGAATGAACCCCACACTCTCACACTGTACCAGAGACTTACAGGGACAGAATGAACCCCACACTCTCACACTGTACCAGAGACTGACAGGGACAGAATGATCCCCACCATCTCACACCGTACCAGAGACTGACAGGTACAGAATAAACCCCAGACTCTCACACTGTACCAGAGACTGACAGGTAGAGAATGAACCCCACACTCTCATACTGTACCAGAGACTGACAGGTACAGAATGAACCCCACACTCTCACACTGTACCAGAAACTGACAGAGGCAGAATGAACTCCACACTCTCACACTGTACCTGAGACTGACAGGTACAGAATGAACCCCACACTCTCACACTGTACCAGAGACTGACAGGTAGAGAATGAACCCCACACTCTCATACTGTACCAGAGACTGACAGGTACAGAATGAACCCCACACTCTCACAAAGTACCAGAGAATGACGGGCACTGAATGAACCCCACACTCTCACATTGTACCAGAGACTGACAGGTACAGAATGAACCCCACACTCTCACACTGTGCCAGAGACTGACAGGGACAGAATGAACCCCACACTCTCACACTGTACCAGAGACTGACAGGTACAGAATAAGCCCCACACTCTCACACTGTACCAGAGACTGACAGGTTGAGAATGAACCCCACACTCTCATACTGTACCAGATACTGACAGGTACAGAATGAACCCCACAATCTCACACTGTACAAGAGACTGACGGGTCCAGAATGAACCCCACACTCTCACACTGTACCAGAGACTGACAGGGACAGAATGAACCCCACACTCTCACACTGTACCAGAGACTGACAGGTACAGATTAACCCCCACACTCTCACACTGTACCAGAGACTGACAGGTACAGAATGAACCCCACACTCTCGCACTGTACCAGAGACTGACAGGGACCGAATGAACCCCACACTCTCACACTGTACCAGAGACTGACAGGGACAGAATGAACCCCACACTCTCACACTGTACTAGAGACTGACAGGTACAGAATGAACCCCACACCCTCGCACTGTACCAGAGACTGACTGGTAGAGAATGAACCCCACACTCTCGCACTGTACCAGAGACTGACTGGTAGAGAATGAACCCCACACTCTCACACTGTACCAGAGACTTACAGGGACAGAATGAACCCCACACTCTCACACTGTACCAGAGACTGACAGGGACAGAATGAACCCCACCCTCCCACACTGTACCAGAGACTGACAGGTACAGAATAAACCCCACACTCTCACACTGTACCAGAGACTGACAGGTAGAGAATGAACCCCACACTCTCATACTGTACCAGAGACTAACAGGTACAGAATGAACCCCACACTCTCACACTGTACTAGAGA
>NW_027275507.1:0-57231 GCF_030028105.1 Mobula birostris | reverse complement strand
GGAGATTCAGGGAATGAGTTTCAGGGCATGCGTTTCAAGGCAGGAGTTTCAGGGTATGTAATTCAGGGCATGAGTTTCTGGGCAGATGATTCAGGGCAGGAATTTTAGGGCATGTGTTTCAGGGCATGTAATTCAGAGCATGAGTTTCTGGGCAGATGATTCAGGGCAGGAATTTTAGGGCATGTGATTCAGGGCATGAGTTTCAGTGCATGAGTTTCAGGGCAGTAGTTTCAGGGTATGTGATTTAGGGTATGAGTTTCAGGGCATGAGATTCAGGGCTTGAGTTTCAGGGCATGAGATTCAGGGCAGGAGTTTTAGGGCAGGTGTTTCAGTGCAGGAGTTTCAGGGCATGAGATTCAGGGCATGAGTTTCAGGGCATGAGATTCAGGGCAGGTATTTCAGGGCATGTAATTGAGGGCATGAGTTTCTGGGCAGATGATTCAGGGCATGAGTTTTAGGGCATGTGATTCAGGGCATGAGTTTCAGTGCATGAGTTTCAGGGCAGGAGTTTCAGGGTATGTGATGTAGGGCATGAGTTTCAGGGCATGAGATTCAGGGCTTGAGATTCAGGGCATGAGTTTCAGAGCATGAGATTCAGGGCATGAGATTCAGGGCATGATTTTCAGGGCAGGAGATTCAGGGCAGGTGTTTCAGTGCAGGAGTTTCAGGGCATGAGATTCAGGGCATGAGATTCAGGGCATGAGTTTCAGGACAGGAGATTCAGGGCATGAGTTTCAGGGCATGAGTTTCAGGGCATGAGATTCAGGGCATGAGATTCAGGGCTTCATTTTCAGGGCAGGAGATTCAGGGCAGGTGTTTCAGTGCAGGAGTTTCATGGCACGAGATTCAGGGCATGAGATTCCGGGCATGAGTTTCAGGGCATGAGTTTCAGGGCATGAGTTTCAGGGCAGGAGTTTCAGGGCATGTGATTCAAGGCGTGAGTTTCAGGATATGAGATTCATGGCATGAGTTTCAGTGCAGGTGTTTCAGGGCATGAGATTCAGGGCATGAGTTTCAGTGCATGAGTTTGAGGGCAGGAGTTTCAAGGCATGAGATTCAGGGCATGAGTTTCAGTGCATGAGTTTGAGGGCAGGAGTTTCAGGGCATGAGATTCAGGGCATGAGTTTCAGGGCATGAGATTCAGGGCAGGTATTTCAGGGCATGTAATTCAGGGCATGAGTTTCTGGCAGATGATTCAGGGCATGAGTTTTAGGTCATGTGATTCAGCGCATGAGTTTCAGTGCATGAGTTTCAGGGCAGAAGTTTCAGGGTATGTGATTTAGGGCATGAGTTTCAGGGCATGAGATTCAGGGCTTGAGTTTCAGGGCATGAGGTTCAGTGCAGGAGTTTCAGGACATGAGATTCAGGGCATGAGTTTCAGTGCAGTAACTTGAGGTCATGAGATTCAGTGCACGAGTTTCAGAGCGTGAGATTCAGGGTATGAGATTCAGGGCATGAGTTTTAGGACAGGAGATTCAGGGCATGAGTTTCAGGGCATGAGTTTCAGGGCATGAGTTTCAGGGCAGGAGTTTCAGGGCATGTAATTCAGGGCGTGAGTTTCAGGATATGAGATTCATGGCATGAGTTTCAGTGCAGGAGTTTCAGGGCATGAGATTCAGGGCATGTGTTTCAGGGCATGAGATTCAGGGCAGGTATTTCAGGGCATGTAATTCAGGGCATGAGTTTCTGGGCAGATGATTCAGGGCATGAGTTTTAGGGCATGTGATTCAGGGCATGAGTTTCAGTGCATGAGTTTCAGTGCAGGAGTTTCAGGGTATGTGATTTAGGGCATGAGTTTCAGGGCATGAGATTCAGGGCTTGAGTTTCAGGGCATGAGGTTCAGGGCATGAGTTTCAGGGCATGTGATTCAGGGCACGAGTTTGAGTGCATGAGTTTCAGGGCAGGAGTTTCAGGGTATGTGATTTAGGGCATGAGTTTCAGAGCATGAGATTCAGGGCATGAGATTCAGGGTATGATTTTCAGGGCAGGAGATTCAGGGCATGAGTTTCAGGGCATGAGATTCAGGGCAGGTATTCCAGGGCATGTAATTCAGGGCATGAGTTTCTGGGCAGATGATTCAGGGCATGAGTTTTAGGACATGTGATTCAGGGCATGAGTTTCAGTGCATGAGTTTCAGGGCAGGAGTTTCAGGGTATGTGATGTAGGGCATGAGTTTCAGGGCATGAGATTCAGGGCTTGAGATTCAGGGCATGAGTTTCAGAGCATGAGATTCAGGGCATGAGATTCAGGGCATGATTTTCAGGGCAGGAGATTCAGGGCAGGTGTTTCAGTGCAGGAGTTTCAGGGCATGAGATTCAGGGCATTAGATTCAGGGCATGAGTTTCAGGACAGGAGATTCAGGGTATGAGTTTCAGGGCATGAGTTTCAGGGCATGAGATTCAGGGCATGAGATTCAGGGCTTCATTTTCAGGGCAGGAGATTCAGGGCAGGTGTTTCAGTGCAGGAGTTTCATGGCACGAGATTCTGGGCATGAGATTCAGGGCATGAGTTTCAGGGCATGAGTTTCAGGGCATGAGTTTCTGGGCAGGAGTTTCAGGGCATGTGATTCAAGGCGTGAGTTTCAGGATATGAGATTCATTGCATGAGTTTCAGTGCAGGTGTTTCAGGGCATGAGATTCAGGGCATGAGTTTCAGTGCATGAGTTTGAGGGCAGGAGTTTCAAGGCATGAGATTCAGGGCATGAGTTTCAGTGCATGAGTTTCAGAGCGTGAGATTCAGGGCATGAGATTCAGGGCATGAGTTTCAGGGCAGGAGATTCAGGGCAGGTGTTTCAGTGCAGGAGTTTCAGGGCATGAGATTCAGGACATGAGATTCAGGGCATGAGTTTTAGGACAGGAGATTCAGGGCATGAGTTTCAGGGCATGAGTTTCAGGGCATGAGTTTCAGGGCAGGAGTTTCAGGGCATGTAATTCAGGGCGTGAGTTTCAGGATATGAGATTCATGGCATGAGTTTCAGTGCAGGAGTTTCAGGGCATGAGATTCAGGGCATGAGTTTCAGGGCATGAGATTCAGGGCAGGTATTTCAGGGCATGTAATTCAGGGCATGAGTTTCAGTGCATGAGTTTCAGGGCAGGAGTTTCAGGGTATGTGTTTAGGGCATGAGTTTCAGGGCATGAGATTCAGGGCTTGAGTTTCAGGGAATGAGGTTCAGGGCATGAGTTTCAGGGCATGAGATTCAGGGCATGAGTTTCAGTGCAGGAACTTGAGGGCATGAGATTCAGTGCACGAGTTTCAGAGCATGAGATTCAGGGCATGAGATTCAGGGCATGATTTTTAAGGCAGGAGATTCAGGGCTGGTGTTTCAGTGCAGGAGTTTCAGGGCATGAGATTCAGTGTATGAGATTCAGGGCATGAGATTCAGGGCATGAGTTTCAGGGCATGAGATTCAGGGCTGGTATTTCAGGGCATGTAATTCAGGGCATGAGTTTCTTGGCAGATGATTCAGGGCAGGAATTTTAGGGTATGTGATTCAGGGCATGTAATTCAGGGCATGAGTTTCTGGGCAGATGATTCAGGGCAGGTATTTTAGGGCATGTGATTCAGGGCATGAGTTTCAGTGCATGACTTTCAGGGCAGTAGTTTCAGGGTATGTGATTTAGGGTATGAGTTTCAGGGCATGAGATTCAGGGCTTGAGTTTCAGGGAATGAGGTTCAGGGCATGAGTTTCAGGGCATGATATTCAGGGCATGAGTTTCAGTGCAGGAACTTGAGGGCATGAGATTCAGTGCACGAGTTTCAGAGCATGAGATTCAGGGCATGAGATTCAGGGCATGATTTTTAAGGCAGGAGATTCAGGGCTGGTGTTTCAGTGCAGGAGTTTCAGGGCATGAGATTCAGAGCATGAGATTCAGGGCATGAGTTTTAGGACAGGAGATTCAGGGCATGAGTTTCAGGGCATGAGTTTCAGGGCATGAGTTTCAGGGCAGGAGTTTCAGGGCATGTAATTCAGGGCGTGAGTTTCAGGATAAGAGATTCATGGCATGAGTTTGAGTGCAGGAGTTTCAGGGCATGAGATTCAGGGCATGAGTTTCAGGGCATGAGATTCAGGGCAGGTATTTCAGGGCATGTAATTCAGGGCATGAGTTTCTGGGCAGATGATTCAGGGCAGGAGTTTTAGGGCATGAGATTCAGGGCATGAGATTCAGGGCATGAGTTTCAGGGCATGAGATTCAGGGCAGGTATTTCAGGGCATGTAATTCAGGGCATGATTTTCTGGGCAGATGATTCAGGGCAGGAATTTTAGGGCATGTGATTCAGGGCATGAGTTTCAGTGCAGGAACTTGAGGGCATGAGATTCAGTGCACGAGTTTCAGAGCATGAGATTCAGGGCATGAGATTCAGGTCATGATTTTCAAGGCAGGAGATTCAGGGCAGGTGTTTCAGTGCAGGAGTTTCAGGACATGAGATTCAGGGCATGAGTTTCAGTGCAGTAACTTGAGGTCATGAGATTCAGTGCACGAGTTTCAGAGCGTGAGATTCAGGGCATGAGTTTCAGGGCATGAGTTTCAGGGCAGGAGATTCAGGGCAGGTGTTTCAGTGCAGGAGTTTCAGGGCATGAGATTCAGGACATGAGATTCAGGGCATGAGTTTTAGGACAGGAGATTCAGGGCATGAGTTTCAGGGCATGAGTTTCAGGGCATGAGTTTCAGGGCAGGAGTTTCAGGGCATGTAATTCAGGGCGTGAGTTTCAGGATATGAGATTCATGGCATGAGTTTCAGTGCAGGAGTTTCAGGGCATGAGATTCAGGACATGAGTTTCAGGGCATGAGATTCAGGGCAGGTTTTTCAGGGCATGTAATTCAGGGCATGAGTTTCTGGGCAGATGATTCAGGGCATGAGTTTTAGGGCATGTGATTCAGGGCATGAGTTTCAGTGCATGAGTTTCAGGGCAGGAGTTTCAGGGTATGTGATTTAGGGCATGAGTTTCAGGGCATGAGATTCAGGGCTTGAGTTTCAGGGAATGAGGTTCAGGGCATGAGTTTCAGGGCATGAGATTCAGGGCATGAGTTTCAGTGCAGGAACTTGAGGGCATGAGATTCAGTGCACGAGTTTCAGAGCATGAGATTCAGGGCATGAGATTCAGGGCATGATTTTTAAGGCAGGAGATTCAGGGCTGGTGTTTCAGTGCAGGAGTTTCAGGGCATGAGATTCAGGGTATGAGATTCAGGGCATGAGTTTCAGGGCATGAGATTCAGGGCAGGTATTTCAGGGCATGTAATTCAGGGCATGAGTTTCTGGGCAGATGATTCAGGGCAGGAATTTTAGGGCATGTAATTCAGGGCATGTAATTCAGGGCATGAGTTTCTGGGCATGAGATTCAGGGCTTGAGTTTCAGGGCATGAGATTCAGGGCAGGAGTTTTAGGGCATGTGATTCAGGGCACGAGTTTGAGTGCATGAGTTTCAGGGCAGGAGTTTCAGGGTATGTGATTTAGGGCATGAGTTTCAGAGCATGAGATTCAGGGCATGAGATTCAGGGTATGATTTTCAGGGCAGGAGATTCAGGGCAGGTGTTTCAGTGCAGGAGTTTCAGGGCATGAGATTCAGGGCATGAGATTCAGGGCATGAGTTTTAGGACAGGAGATTCAGGGCATGAGTTTCAGGGCATGAGTTTCAGGACAGGAGTTTCAGGGCATGTAATTCAGGGCGTGAGTTTCAGGATATGAGATTCATGGCATGAGTTTGAGTGCAGGAGTTTCAGGGCATGAGATTCAGGGCATGAGTTTCAGGGCATGAGATTCAGGGCAGGTATTTCAGGGCATGTAATTCAGGGCATGAGTTTCTGGGCAGATGATTCAGGGCAGGAGTTTTAGGGCATGAGATTCAGGGCATGAGATTCAGGGCATGAGTTTCAGGGCATGAGATTCAGGGCAGGTATTTCAGGGCATGTAATTCAGGGCATGATTTTCTGGGCAGATGATTCAGGGCAGGAAATTTAGGGCATGTGATTCAGGGCATGAGTTTCAGTGCATGAGTTTCAGGGCAGTAGTTTCAGGGTATGTGATTTAGGGCATGAGTTTCAGGGCATGAGATTCAGGGCTTGAGTTTCAACGCATGAGGTACAGAGCATGAGCTTCAGGGCATGAGATTCAGGGCATGAGTTTCAGGGCAGGAGTTTTAGGGCATGTGATTCAGGGCATGAGTTTGAGTGCATGAGTTTCAGGGCAGGAGTTTCAGGGTATGTGATTTAGGGCATGAGTTTCCGGGCATGAGATTCAGGGCTTGAGTTTCAGGGCATGAGGTTCAGGGCATGAGTTTCAGGTCATGAGATTCAGGGCATGAGTTTCAGTGCAGGAACTTGAGGGCATGAGATTCAGGCATGAGTTTCAGAGCATGAGATTCAGGGCTTCAGATTCAGGGCATGATTTTCAGGGCAGGAGATTCAGGGCAGGTGTTTCAGTGCAGGAGTTTCAGGGCATGAGATTCAGGGCATGAGATTCAGGGCATGAGTTTCAGGACAGGAAATTCAGGGCATGAGTTTCAGGGCATGAGTTTCAGGGCAGGAGTTTCAGGGCATGTGATTCAGGGCGTGAGTTTCAGGATATGAGATTCATGGCATGAGTTTCAGTGCAGGAGTTTCAGGGCATGAGATTCAGGGCTTGAGTTTCAGGGCATGAGGTTCAGGGCATGAGTTTCAGGTCATGAGATTCAGGGCATGAGTTTCAGTGCAGGAACTTGAGGGGATGAGATTCAGGGCATGAGTTTCAGAGCATGAGATTCAGGGCATGAGATTCAGGGCATGATTTTCAGGGCAGGAGGTTCAGGGCAGGTGTTTCAGTGCAGGAGTTTCAGGGCATGAGATTCAGGGCATGAGATTCAGGGCATGAGTTTCAGGACAGGAAATTCAGGGCATGAGTTTCAGGGCATGAGTTTCAGGGCAGGAGTTTCAGGGCATGTGATTCAGGGCGTGAGTTTCAGGATATGAGATTCATGGCATGAGTTTCAGTGCAGGAGTTTCAGGGCATGAGATTCAGGGCATGAGTTTCAGAGCATGAGATTCAGGGGATGAGATTCAGGGCATGATTTTCAGGGCAGGAGATACAGGGCAGGTGTTTCAGTGCAGGAGTTTCAGGGCATGAGATTCAGGGCATGAGATTCAGGGCATGAGTTTCAGGACAGGAGATTCAGGGCATGAGTTTCAGGGCATGAGTTTCAGGGCATGAGATTCAGGGCATGAGATTCAGGGCTTCATTTTTAGGGCTGGAGATTCAGGGCAGGTGTTTCAGTGCAGGAGTTTCAGGGCACGAGATTCAGGGCATGAGATTCAGGGCATGAGTTTCAGGGCATGAGTTTCAGGGCATGAGTTTCAGGGCAGGAGTTTCAGGGCATGTGATTCAAGGCGTGAGTTTCAGGATATGAGATTCATGGCATGAGTTTCAGTGCAGGTGTTTCAGGGCATGAGATTCAGGGCATGAGTTTCAGTGCATGAGTTTGAGGGCAGGAGTTTCAAGGCATGAGATTCAGGGCATGAGATTCAGGGCATGAGTTTCAGGGCATGAGATTCAGGGCAGGTATTTCAGGGCATGTAATTCAGGGCATGAGTTTCTGGGCCGATGATTCAGGGCATGAGTTTTAGGGCATGTGATTCAGGGCATGAGTTTCAGTGCATGAGTTTCAGGGCAGGAGTTTCAGGGTATGTGATGTAGGGCATGAGTTTCAGGGCATGAGATTCAGGGCTTGAGATTCAGGGCATGAGTTTCAGAGCATGAGATTCAGGGCATGATTTTCAGGGCAGGAGATTCAGGGCACGTGTTTCAGTGCAGGAGTTTCAGGGCATGAGATTCAGGGCATGAGATTCAGGGCATGAGTTTGAGGACAGGAGATTCAGGGCATGAGTTTCAGGGCATGAGTTTCAGGGCATGAGTTTCAGGGCAGGAGTTTCAGGGCATGTAATTCAGGGCGTGAGTTTCAGGATATGAGATTCATGGCATGTGTTTCAGTGCAGGAGTTTCAGGGCATGAGATTCAGGACATGAGTTTCAGGGCATGAGATTCAGGGCAGGTTTTTCAGGGCATGTAATTCAGGGCATGAGTTTCTGGGCAGATGATTCAGGGCATGAGTTTTAGGGCATGTGATTCAGGGCATGAGTTTCAGTGCATGAGTTTCAGGGCAGGAGTTTCAGGGTATGTGATTTAGGGCATGAGTTTCAGGGCATGAGATTCAGGGCTTGAGTTTCAGGGAATGAGGTTCAGGGCATGAGTTTCAGGGCATGAGATTCAGGGCATGAGTTTCAGTGCAGGAACTTGAGGGCATGAGATTCAGTGCACGAGTTTCAGAGCATGAGATTCAGGGCATGAGATTCAGGGCATGATTTTTAAGGCAGGAGATTCAGGGCTGGTGTTTCAGTGCAGGAGTTTCAGGGCATGAGATTCAGGGTATGAGATTCAGGGCATGAGTTTCAGGGCATGAGATTCAGGGCAGGTATTTCAGGGCATGTAATTCAGGGCATGAGTTTCTGGGCAGATGATTCAGGGCAGGAATTTTAGGGCATGTAATTCAGGGCATGTAATTCAGGGCATGAGTTTCTGGGCAGATGATTCAGGGCAGGAATTTTAGGGCATGTGATTCAGGGCATGAGTTTCAGTGCATGAGTTTCAGGGCAGTAGTTTCAGGGTATGTGATTTAGGGTATGAGTTTCAGGGCATGAGATTCAGGGCTTGAGTTTCAGGGCATGAGATTCAGGGCAGGAGTTTTAGGGCATGTGATTCAGGGCACGAGTTTGAGTGCATGAGTTTCAGGGCAGGAGTTTCAGGGTATGTGATTTAGGGCATGAGTTTCAGAGCATGAGATTCAGGGCATGAGATTCAGGGTATGATTTTCAGGGCAGGAGATTCAGGGCAGGTGTTTCAGTGCAGGAGTTTCAGGGCATGAGATTCAGGGCATGAGATTCAGGGCATGAGTTTTAGGACAGGAGATTCAGGGCATGAGTTTCAGGGCATGAGTTTCAGGGCAGGAGTTTCAGGGCATGTAATTCAGGGCGTGAGTTTCAGGATATGAGATTCATGGCATGAGTTTGAGTGCAGGAGTTTCAGGGCATGAGATTCAGGGCATGAGTTTCAGGGCATGAGATTCAGGGCAGGTATTTCAGGGCATGTAATTCAGGGCATGAGTTTCTGGGCAGATGATTCAGGGCAGGAGTTTTAGGGCATGAGATTCAGGGCATGAGATTCAGGGCATGAGTTTCAGGGCATGAGATTCAGGGCAGGTATTTCAGGGCATGTAATTCAGGGCATGATTTTCTGGGCAGATGATTCAGGGCAGGAAATTTAGGGCATGTGATTCAGGGCATGAGTTTCAGTGCATGAGTTTCAGGGCAGTAGTTTCAGGGTATGTGATTTAGGGCATGAGTTTCAGGGCATGAGATTCAGGGCTTGAGTTTCAACGCATGAGGTACAGAGCATGAGCTTCAGGGCATGAGATTCAGGGCATGAGTTTCAGGGCAGGAGTTTTAGGGCATGTGATTCAGGGCATGAGTTTGAGTGCATGAGTTTCAGGGCAGGAGTTTCAGGGTATGTGATTTAGGGCATGAGTTTCCGGGCATGAGATTCAGGGCTTGAGTTTCAGGGCATGAGGTTCAGGGCATGAGTTTCAGGTCATGAGATTCAGGGCATGAGTTTCAGTGCAGGAACTTGAGGGCATGAGATTCAGGGCATGAGTTTCAGAGCATGAGATTCAGGGCTTCAGATTCAGGGCATGATTTTCAGGGCAGGAGATTCAGGGCAGGTGTTTCAGTGCAGGAGTTTCAGGGCATGAGATTCAGGGCATGAGATTCAGGGCATGAGTTTCAGGACAGGAAATTCAGGGCATGAGTTTCAGGGCATGAGTTTCAGGGCAGGAGTTTCAGGGCATGTGATTCAGGGCGTGAGTTTCAGGATATGAGATTCATGGCATGAGTTTCAGTGCAGGAGTTTCAGGGCATGAGATTCAGGGCTTGAGTTTCAGGGCATGAGGTTCAGGGCATGAGTTTCAGGTCATGAGATTCAGGGCATGAGTTTCAGTGCAGGAACTTGAGGGGATGAGATTCAGGGCATGAGTTTCAGAGCATGAGATTCAGGGCATGAGATTCAGGGCATGATTTTCAGGGCAGGAGGTTCAGGGCAGGTGTTTCAGTGCAGGAGTTTCAGGGCATGAGATTCAGGGCATGAGATTCAGGGCATGAGTTTCAGGACAGGAAATTCAGGGCATGAGTTTCAGGGCATGAGTTTCAGGGCAGGAGTTTCAGGGCATGTGATTCAGGGCGTGAGTTTCAGGATATGAGATTCATGGCATGAGTTTCAGTGCAGGAGTTTCAGGGCATGAGATTCAGGGCATGAGTTTCAGAGCATGAGATTCAGGGGATGAGATTCAGGGCATGATTTTCAGCGCAGGAGATACAGGGCAGGTGTTTCAGTGCAGGAGTTTCAGGGCATGAGATTCAGGGCATGAGATTCAGGGCATGAGTTTCAGGACAGGAGATTCAGGGCATGAGTTTCAGGGCATGAGTTTCAGGGCATGAGATTCAGGGCATGAGATTCAGGGCTTCATTTTTAGGGCTGGAGATTCAGGGCAGGTGTTTCAGTGCAGGAGTTTCAGGGCACGAGATTCAGGGCATGAGATTCAGGGCATGAGTTTCAGGGCATGAGTTTCAGGGCATGAGTTTCAGGGCAGGAGTTTCAGGGCATGTGATTCAAGGCGTGAGTTTCAGGATATGAGATTCATGGCATGAGTTTCAGTGCAGGTGTTTCAGGGCATGAGATTCAGGGCATGAGTTTCAGTGCATGAGTTTGAGGGCAGGAGTTTCAAGGCATGAGATTCAGGGCATGAGATTCAGGGCATGAGTTTCAGGGCATGAGATTCAGGGCAGGTATTTCAGGGCATGTAATTCAGGGCATGAGTTTCTGGGCCGATGATTCAGGGCATGAGTTTTAGGGCATGTGATTCAGGGCATGAGTTTCAGTGCATGAGTTTCAGGGCAGGAGTTTCAGGGTATGTGATGTAGGGCATGAGTTTCAGGGCATGAGATTCAGGGCTTGAGATTCAGGGCATGAGTTTCAGAGCATGAGATTCAGGGCATGATTTTCAGGGCAGGAGATTCAGGGCACGTGTTTCAGTGCAGGAGTTTCAGGGCATGAGATTCAGGGCATGAGATTCAGGGCATGAGTTTCAGGACAGGAGATTCAGGGCATGAGTTTCAGGGCATGAGTTTCAGGGCATGAGATTCAGGGCATGAGATTCAGGGCTTCATTTTCAGGGCAGGAGATTCAGGGCAGGTGTTTCAGTGCAGGAGTTTCATGGCACGAGATTCAGGGCATGAGATTCCGCGCATGAGTTTCAGGGCATGAGTTTCAGGGCATGAGTTTCAGAGCAGGAGTTTCAGGGCATGTGATTCAAGGCGTGAGTTTCAGGATATGAGATTCATGGCATGAGTTTCAGTGCAGGTGTTTCAGGACATGAGATTCAGGGCATGAGTTTCAGTGCATGAGTTTGAGGGCAGGAGTTTCAAGGCATGAGATTCAGGGCATGAGTTTCAGTGCATGAGTTTGAGGGCAGCAGTTTCAGGGCATGAGATTCAGGGCATGAGTTTCAGGGCATGAGATTCAGGGCAGGTATTTCAGGGCATGTAATTTAGGGCATGAGTTTCTGGGCAGATGATTCAGGGCATGAGTTTTAGGGCATGTGATTCAAGGCATGAGTTTCAGTGCATGAGTTTCAGGGCAGGAGTTTCAGGGTATGTGATTTAGGGCATGAGTTTCAGGGCATGAGATTCAGGGCTTGAGTTTCAGGGCATGAGGTTCAGGGCATGAGTTTCAGGGCATGAGATTCAGGTCATGACTTTCAAGGCAGGAGATTCAGGGCAGGTGTTTCAGTGCAGGAGTTTCATGACATGAGATTCAGGGCATGAGTTTCAGTGCAGTAACTTGAGGTCATGAGATTCAGTGCACGAGTTTCAGAGCGTGAGATTCAGGGCATGAGATTCAGGGCATGAGTTTCAGTGCAGGAGATTCAGGGCAGGTGTTTCAGTGCAGGAGTTTCAGGGCATGAGATTCAGGACATGAGATTCAGGGCATGAGTTTTAGGACAGGAGATTCAGGGCATGAGTTTCAGGGCATGAGTTTCAGGGCAGGAGTTTCAGGGCATGTAATTCAGGGCGTGAGTTTCAGGATATGAGATTCATGGCATGAGTTTCAGTGCAGGAGTTTCAGGGCATGAGATTCAGGGCATGTGTTTCAGGGCATGAGATTCAGGGCAGGTATTTCAGGGCATGTAATTCAGGGCATGAGTTTCTGGGCAGATGATTCAGGGCATGAGTTTTAGGGCATGTGATTCAGGGCATGAGTTTCAGTGCATGAGTTTCAGGGCAGGAGTTTCAGGGTATGTGATTTAGGGCATGAGTTTCAGGGCATGAGATTCAGGGCTTGAGTTTCAGGGCATGAGGTTCAGGGCATGAGCTTCAGGGCATGAGATTCAGGGCATGAGTTTCAGTGCAGGAACTTGAGGGCATGAGATTCAGTGCACGAGTTTCAGAGCATGAGATTCGGGGCATGAGATTCAGAGCATGATTTTCAAGGCAGGAGATTCAGGGCTGGTGTTTCAGTGCAGGAGTTTCAGGGCATGAGATTCAGGGCATGAGAATCAGGGCATGAGTTTCAGGGCATGAGATTCAGGGCAGGTATTTCAGGGCATGTAATTCAGGGCATGAGTTTCTTGGCAGATGATTCAGGGAAGGAATTTTAGGGTATGTGATTCAGGGCATGTAATTCAGGGCATGAGTTTCTGGGCAGATGATTCAGGGCAGGAATTTTAGGGCATGTGATTCAGGGCATGAGTTTCAGTGCATGACTTTCAAGGCAGTAGTTTCAGGGTATGTGATTTAGGGTATGAGTTTCAGGGCATGAGATTCAGGGCTTGAGTTTCAGGGCATGAGATTCAGTGCAGGAGTTTTAGGGCATGTGATTCAGAGCACGAGTTTGAGTGCATGAGTTTCAGGGCAGGAGTTTCAGGGTATGTGATTTAGGGCATGAGTTTCAGAGCATGAGATTCAGGGCATGAGATTCAGGGTATGATTTTCAGGGCAGGAGATTCAGGGCATGAGTTTCAGTGCATGAGTTTGTGGCCAGGAGTTTCAGGGCATGAGATTCAGGGCATGAGTTTCAGGGCATGAGATTCAGGGCAGGTTTTTCAGGGCATGTAATTCAGGGCATGAGTTTCTGGGCAGAAGATTCAGGGCAGGAGTTTTAGGGCATGAGATTCAGGGCTTGAATTTCAGTGCATGAGTTTCAGGGCATGAGATTCAGAGCATGAGTTTCAGTGCAGGAACTTGAGGGCATGAGATTCAGTGCACGAGTTTTAGAGCATGAGATTCAGGGCTTCATTTTCAGGGCGGGAGATTCAGGGCAGGTGTTTCAGTGCAGGAGTTTCAGGGCACGAGATTCAGGGCATGAGATTCAGGGCATGTGATTCAAGGCGTGAGTTTCAGGATATGGGATTCATGGCATGAGTTTCAGTGCAGGTGTTTCAGGGCATGAGGTTCAGGGCATGAGTTTCAGTGCATGAGTTTCAATGCAGGAGTTTCAGGGTATGTGATTTAGGGCATGAGCTTCAGGGCATGAGATTCAGGGCTTGAGTTTGAGGGCATGAGATTCAGGGCTTGAGTTTCAGGGCATGAGGTTCAGGGCATAAGTTTCAGGGCATGAGTTTCAGGGCAGGAGTTTTAGGGCATGTGATTCAGGGCATGAGATTGAGTGAATGAGTTTCAGGGCAGGAGTTTCAGGGTATGTGATTTAGGGCATGAGTTTCAGGGCATGAGATTCAGGGCTTGAGTTTCAGGGCATGAGGTTCAGGGCATGAGTTTCAGGTCATGAGATTCAGGGCATGAGTTTCAGTGCAGGAACTTGAGGGCATGAGATTCAGGGCATGAGTTTCAAAGCATGACATTCTGGGCATGAGATTCAGGGCATGATTTTCTGGGCAGGAGATTCAGGGCAGGTGTTTCGGTGCAGGAGTTTCAGGGCATGAGATTCAGGGCAAGAGATTCAGGGCATGAGTTTCAGGACAGGAGATTCAGGGCATGAGTTTCAGGGCATGAGTTTCAGGGCATGAGTTTCAGGGCAGGAGTTTCAGGGCATGTGATTCAGGGCGTGAGTTTCAGGATCTGAGATTCATGGCATGAGTTTCAGTGCAGGAGTTTCAGGGTATGAGATTCAGGTCATGAGTTTCAGGGTAGGTGATTCAGGGCAGGAGTTTCAGGACATGAGATTCAGGGCATGAGTTTCAGTGCAGGAACTTGAGGTCATGAGATTCAGTGAACGAGTTTCAGAGCGTGAGATTCAGGGCATGAGATTCAGGGCATGAGTTTCAGGGCAGGAGATTCAGGGCTGGTGTTTCAGTGCAGGAGTTTCAGGGCATGAGATTCAGGGCATGAGATTCAGGGCATGAGTTTTAGGACAGGAGATTCAGGGCATGAGTGTCAGGGCATGAGTTTCAGGGCATGAGTTTCAGGGCAGGAGTTTCAGGGCATGTAATTCAGGGCGTGAGTTTCAGGATATGAGATTCATGGCATGAGTTTCAGTGCAGGAGTTTCAGGGCATGAGATTCAGGGCATGAGTTTCAGGGCATGAGATTCAGGGCAGGTATTTCAGGGCATGTAATTCAGGGCATGAGTTTCTGGGCAGATGATTCAGGGCAGGAGTTTTAGGGCATGTGATTCAGGGCATGAGTTTCAGTGCATGAGTTTCAGAGCAGGAGTTTCAGGGCATGAGATTCAGGGCATGAGTTTCTGGGCAGATGATTCAGGGCAGGAGTTTTAGGGCATGTGATTCAGGGCATGAGTTTCAGTGCATGAGTTTCAGGGCAGGAGTTTCAGGGTATGTGATTTAGGGCAAGAGATTCAGGGCATGAGATTCAGGGCTTGAGTTTCAGGGCATGAGGTTCAGGGCATGAGTTTCAGGGCATGAGATTCAGGGCATGAGTTTCAGTGCAGGAACTTGAGGGCATGAGATTCAGTGCAAGAGTTTTAGAGCATGAGATTCAGGGCTTCATTTTCAGGGCAGGAGATTCAGGGCAGGTGTTTCAGTGCAGGAGTTTCAGGGCACGAGTTTCAGGGCATGAGATTCAGGGCATGAGTTTCAGTGCATGAGTTTCAGGGCATGAGTTTCAGGGCAGGAGTTTCAGGGCATGTGATTCAAGGCGTGAGTTTCAGGATATGAGATTCATGGCATGAGATTCAATGCAAGTGTTTCGGGGCATGAGATTCAGGGCATGAGTTTCAGTGCATGAGTTTGAGGGCAGGAGTTTCAAGGCATGAGATTCAGGGCATGAGTTTCAGTGCATGAGTTTGAGCGCAGGAGTTTCAGGGCATGAGATTCAGGGCATGAGTTTCAAGGCATGAGATTCAGGGCATGATTTTTAGGACAGGAGATTCAGGGCATGAGTTTCAGGGCATGAGTTTCAGGGCAGGAGTTTCAGGGCATGTAATTCAGGGCGTGAGTTTCAGGATATGAGATTCATGGCATGAGTTTCAGTGCAGGAGTACCAGGGCACGAGATTCGGGGCATGAGTTTCAGGGCATGAGTTTCAGGGCATGAGATTCAGGGCAGGTGTTTCAGTGCAGGAGTTTCAGGGCACGAGATTCGGGGCATGAGATTCAGAGCATGAGTTTCAGAGCATGAGTTTCAGGGCATGAGTTTCAGGGCAGGAGTTTCAGGGCATGATTTTGAGGGCATGAGTTTCAGGGCATGAGTTTCAGGGCAGGAGTTTCAGGGCATGTGATTCAGGGCGTGAGTTTCAGGATCTGAGATTCATGGCATGAGTTTCAGTGCAGGAGTTTCAGGGTATGAGATTCAGGTCATGAGTTTCAGCGTAGGTGATTCAGGGCAGGAGTTTCAGGACATGAGATTCAGGGCATGAGCTTCAGTGCAGGAACTTGAGGTCATGAGATTCAGTGAACGAGTTTCAGAGCGTGAGATTCAGGGCATGAGATTCAGGGCATGAGTTTTAGGACAGGACATTCAGGGCATGAGTTTCAGGGCATGAGTTTCAGTGCATGAGTTTGAGGGCAGGAGTTTCAAGGCATGAGATTCAGGGCATGAGTTTCAGTGCATGAGTTTGAGGGCAGGAGTTTCAGGGCATGAGATTCAGGGCATGAGTTTCAGGGCATGAGATTCAGGGCAGGTATTTCAGGGCATGTAATTCAGGGCATGAGTTTCTGGGCAGATGATTCAGGGCATGAGTTTTAGGGCATGTGATTCAGGGCATGAGTTTCAGTGCATGAGTTTCAGGGCAGGAGTTTCAGGGTATGTGATTTAGAGCATGAGTTTCAGGGCATGAGATTCAGGGCTTGAGTTTCAGGGCATGAGGTTCAGGGCATGAGTTTCAGGGCATGAGATTCAGGGCATGAGTTTCAGTGCAGGAACTTGAGGGCATGAGATTCAGTGCACGAGTTTCAGAGCATGAGTTTCAGGGCATGAGATTCAGGGCATGAGTTTCAGGGCATGAGATTCAGGGCAGGTATTTCAGGGCATGTAATTCAGGGCATGAGTTTCTGGGCAGATGATTCAGGGCAGGAATTTTAGTGCATGTGATTCAGGGCATGAGTTTCAGTGCATGAGTTTCAGGGCAGTAGTTTCAGGGTATGTGATTTAGAGCATGAGTTTCAGGGCATGAGATTCAGGGCATGAGTTTCAGGGCAGGAGTTTTAGGGCATGTGATATAGGGCATGAGTTTGAGTGCATGAGTTTCAGGGCAGGAGTTTCAGGGTATGTGAATTAGGGCATGAGTTTCAGGGCATGAGATTCAGGGCTTGAGTTTCAGGTCATGAGATTCAGGGCATGAGATTCAGGGCATGAGTTTCAGGACAGGAGTTTCAGGGCATGAGTTTCAGGGCATGAGTTTCAGGGCATGAGTTTCAGGGCAGGAGTTTCAGGGCATGAGTTTCAGGGAATGAGATTCAGGGCAGGTATTTCAGGGCATGTAATTCAGGGCATGAGTTTCTGGGCAGATGATTCAGGGCAGGAGTTTTAGGGCATGTGATTCAGGGCATGAGTTTCAGTGCATGAGTTTCAGAGCAGGAGTTTCAGGGCATGAGATTCAGGGCATGATTTTCTGGGCAGATGATTCAGGGCAGGAGTTTTAGGGCATGTGATTCAGAGCATGAGTTTCAGTGCATGAGTTTCAGGGCAGGAGTTTCAGGGTATGTGATTTAGGTCATGAGATTCAGGGCTTGAGTTTCAGGGCATGAGGTTCAGGGCATGAGTTTCAGGGCATGAGATTCAGGGCATGAGTTTCAGTGCAGGAACTTGAGGGCATGAGATTCAGTGCAAGAGTTTTAGAGCATGAGATTCAGGGCTTCATTTTCAGGGCAGGAGATTCAGGGCAGGTGTTTCAGTGCAGGAGTTTCAGGGCACGAGTTTCAGGGCATGAGATTCAGGGCATGAGTTTCAGTGCATGAGTTTCAGGGCATGAGTTTCAGGGCAGGAGTTTCAGGGCATGTGATTCAAGGCGTGAGTTTCAGGATATGAGATTCATGGCATGAGTTTCAGTGCAAGTGTTTCGGGGCATGAGATTCAGGGCATGAGTTTCAGTGCATGAGTTTGAGGGCAGGAGTTTCAAGGCATGAGATTCAGGGCATGAGTTTCAGTGCATGAGTTTGAGCGCAGGAGTTTCAGGGCATGAGTTTCAGGGCATGAGTTTCAGGGCATGAGTTTCAGGGCAGGAGTTTCAGGGCATGTAATTCAGGGCGTGAGTTTCAGGATATGAGATTCATGGCATGAGTTTCAGTGCAGGAGTACCAGGGCACGAGATTCGGGGCATGAGTTTCAGGGCATGAGTTTCAGGGCATGAGATTCAGGGCAGGTGTTTCAGTGCAGGAGTTTCAGGGCACGAGATTCAGGGCATGAGATTCAGGGCATGAGTTTCTGGGCAGATGATTCAGGGCAGGAGTTTTAGGGCATGTGATTCAGGGCATGAGTTTCAGTGCATGAGTTTCAGGGCAGGAGTTTCAGGGTATGTGATTTAGGGCAAGAGATTCAGGGCATGAGATTCAGGGCTTGAGTTTCAGGGCATGAGGTTCAGGGCATGAGTTTCAGGGCAGGAGTTTCAGGGCATGTGATTCAAGGCGTGAGTTTCAGGATATGAGATTCATGGCATGAGTTTCAGTGCAGGTGTTTCAGTGCAGGAGTTTCAGTGCATGAGTTTCAGGGCATGAGTTTCAGGGCATGAGTTTCAGGGCAGGAGTTTCAGGGCATGTGATTCAAGGCGTGAGTTTCAGGATATGAGATTCATGGCATGAGTTTCAGTGCTGGTGTTTCAGTGCAGGAGTTTCAGGGCATGAGTTTCAGGGCATGAGTTTCAGGGCAGGAGTTTCAGGGCATGTGATTCAAGGCGTGAGTTTCAGGATATGAGATTCATGGCATGAGTTTCAGTGCAGGTGTTTCAGGGCATGAGATTCAGGGCATGAGTTTCAGTGCATGAGTTTGAGGGCAGGAGTTTCAAGGCATGAGATTCAGGGCATGAGTTTCAGTGCATGAGTTTGAGGGCAGGTGTTTCAGGGCATGAGATTCAGGGCATGAGTTTCAGGGCATGAGATTCAGGGCAGGTATTTCAGGGCATGTAATTCAGGGCATGAGTTTCTGGGCAGATGATTCAGGGCATGAGTTTTAGGGCATGTGATTCAGGGCATGAGTTTCAGTGCATGAGTTTCAGGGCAGGAGTTTCAGGGTATGTGATTTAGAGCATGAGTTTCAGGGCATGAGATTCAGGGCTTGAGTTTCAGGGCATGAGGTTCAGGGCATGAGTTTCAGGGCAGGTGTTTCAGTGCAGGAGTTTCAGGGCACGAGTTTCAGGGCATGAGATTCAGGGCATGAGTTTCAGTGCATGAGTTTCAGGGCATGAGTTTCAGGGCAGGAGTTTCAGGGCATGTGATTCAAGGCGTGAGTTTCAGGATATGAGATTCATGGCATGAGTTTCAGTGCAAGTGTGTCGGGGCATGAGATTCAGGGCATGAGTTTCAGTGCATGAGTTTGAGGGCAGGAGTTTCAAGGCATGAGATTCAGGGCATGAGTTTCAGTGCATGAGTTTGAGCGCAGGAGTTTCAGGGCATGAGTTTCAGGGCATGAGTTTCAGGGCATGAGTTTCAGGGCAGGAGTTTCAGGGCATGTAATTCAGGGCGCGAGTTTCAGGATATGAGATTCATGGCATGAGTTTCAGTGCAGGAGTACCAGGGCACGAGATTCGGGGCATGAGTTTCAGGGCATGAGTTTCAGGGCATGAGATTCAGGGCAGGTGTTTCAGTGCAGGAGTTTCAGGGCACGAGATTCAGGGCATGAGATTCAGAGCATGAGTTTCAGAGCATGAGTTTCAGGGCATGAGTTTCAGGGCAGGAGTTTCAGGGCATGTGATTCAAGGCGTGAGTTTCAGGATATGAGATTCATGGCATGAGTTTCAGTGCTGGTGTTTCAGGGCATGAGATTCAGGGCATGAGTTTCAGTGCATGAGTTTGAGGGCAGGAGTTTCAAGGCATGAGATTCAGGGCATGAGTTTCAGGGCATGAGTTTCAGGGCAGGAGTTTCAGGGCATGTGATTCAAGGCGTGAGTTTCAGGATATGAGATTCATGGCATGAGTTTCAGTGCTGGTGTTTCAGTGCAGGAGTTTCAGGGCATGAGTTTCAGGGCATGAGTTTCAGGGCAGGAGTTTCAGGGCATGTGATTCAAGGCGTGAGTTTCAGGATATGAGATTCATGGCATGAGTTTCAGTGCAGGTGTTTCAGGGCATGAGATTCAGGGCATGAGTTTCAGTGCATGAGTTTGAGGGCAGGAGTTTCAAGGCATGAGATTCAGGGCATGAGTTTCAGTGCATGAGTTTGAGGGCAGGTGTTTCAGGGCATGAGATTCAGGGCATGAGTTTCAGGGCATGAGATTCAGGGCAGGTATTTCAGGGCATGTAATTCAGGGCATGAGTTTCTGGGCAGATGATTCAGGGCATGAGTTTTAGGGCATGTGATTCAGGGCATGAGTTTCAGTGCATGAGTTTCAGGGCAGGAGTTTCAGGGTATGTGATTTAGAGCATGAGTTTCAGGGCATGAGATTCAGGGCTTGAGTTTCAGGGCATGAGGTTCAGGGCATGAGTTTCAGGGCAGGTGTTTCAGTGCAGGAGTTTCAGGGCACGAGTTTCAGGGCATGAGATTCAGGGCATGAGTTTCAGTGCATGAGTTTCAGGGCATGAGTTTCAGGGCAGGAGTTTCAGGGCATGTGATTCAAGGCGTGAGTTTCAGGATATGAGATTCATGGCATGAGTTTCAGTGCAAGTGTTTCGGGGCATGAGATTCAGGGCATGAGTTTCAGTGCATTAGTTTGAGGGCAGGAGTTTCAAGGCATGAGATTCAGGGCATGAGTTTCAGTGCATGAGTTTGAGCGCAGGAGTTTCAGGGCATGAGTTTCAGGGCATGAGTTTCAGGGCATGAGTTTCAGGGCAGGAGTTTCAGGGCATGTAATTCAGGGCGCGAGTTTCAGGATATGAGATTCATGGCATGAGTTTCAGTGCAGGAGTACCAGGGCACGAGATTCGGGGCATGAGTTTCAGGGCATGAGTTTCAGGGCATGAGATTCAGGGCAGGTGTTTCAGTGCAGGAGTTTCAGGGCACGAGATTCAGGGCATGAGATTCAGAGCATGAGTTTCAGAGCATGAGTTTCAGGGCATGAGTTTCAGGGCAGGAGTTTCAGGGCATGTGATTCAAGGCGTGAGTTTCAGGATATGAGATTCATGGCATGAGTTTCAGTGCTGGTGTTTCAGGGCATGAGATTCAGGGCATGAGTTTCAGTGCATGAGTTTGAGGGCAGGAGTTTCAAGGCATGAGATTCAGGGCATGAGTTTCAGAGCATGAGTTTGAGGGCAGGAGTTTCAGGGCATGAGATTCAGGGCATGAGTTTCAGGGCATGAGATTCAGGGCAGGTATTTCAGGGCATGTAATTCAGGGCATGAGTTTCTGGGCAGATGATTCAGGGCATCAGTTTTAGGGCATGTGATTCAGGGCATGAGTTTCATTGCATGAGTTTCAGGGCAGGAGTTTCAGGGTATGTGATTTAGAGCATGAGTTTCAGGGCATGAGATTCAGGGATTGAGTTTCAGGGCATGAGGTTCAGGGCATGAGTTTCAGGGCATGAGATTCAGGGCATGAGTTTCAGTGCAGGAACTTGAGGGCATGAGATTCAGTGCACGAGTTTCAGAGCATGAGTTTCAGGGCATGAGATTCAGGGCATGAGTTTCAGGGCATGAGATTCAGGGCAGGTATTTCAGGGCATGTAATTCAGGGCATGAGTTTCTGGGCAGATGATTCAGGGCAGGAATTTTAGTGCATGTGATTCAGGGCATGAGTTTCAGTGCATGAGTTTCAGGGCAGTAGTTTCAGGGTATGTGATTTAGAGCATGAGTTTCAGGGCATGAGATTCAGGGCATGAGTTTCAGGGCAGGAGCTTTAGGGCATGTGATTCAGGGCATGAGTTTGAGTGCATGAGTTTCAGGGAAGGAGTTTCAGGGTATGTGAATTAGGGCATGAGTTTCAGGGCATGAGATTCAGGGCTTGAGTTTCAGGGCATGAGATTCAGGGCATGAGATTCAGGGCATGAGTTTCAGGACAGGAGTTTCAGGGCATGAGTTTCAGGGCATGAGTTTCAGGGCATGAGTTTCAGGGCAGGAGTTTCAGGGCATGAGATTCAGGGCATGAGTTTCAGGGTAGGTGATTCAGGGCAGGTGTTTCAGGACATGAGATTCAGGGCAAGAGTTTCAGTGCAGGAACTTAAGGTCATGAGATTCAGTGCACGAGTTTCACAGCATGAGATTCCGGGCATGAGATTCAGGGCATGAGTTTCAGGGCAGGAGATTCAGGGCAGGTGCTTCAGTGCAGGAGTTTCAGGGCATGAGATTCAGGGCATGAGTTTCAGGGCATGAGTTTCAGGGCAGGAGTTTCAGGGCATGTAATTCAGGGCGTGAGTTTCAGGATATGAGATTCATGGCATGAGTTTCAGTGCAGGAGTTTCAGGGCATAAGATTCAGGGCGTGAGTTTCAGGGCATGAGATTCAGGGCAGGTATTTCAGGGCATGTAATTCAGGGCATGAGTTTCTGGGCAGAAGATTCAGGGCAGGAGTTTTAGGGCATGTGATTCAGGGCATGAGTTTCAGTGCATGAGTTTCAGTGCAGGAGTTTCAGGGCATGAGATTCAGGGCATGAGTTTCAAGGCATGAGATTCAGGGCAGGTATTTCAGGGCATGTAATTCAGGGCATGAGTTTCTGGGCAGATGATTCAGGGCAGGAGTTTTAGGGCATGTGATTCAGGGCATGAGTTTCAGTGCATGAGTTTCAGGGCAGGAGTTTCAGGGTATGTGATTTAGGGCAAGAGTTTCAGGGCATGAGATTCAGGGCTTGACGTTCAGGGCATGAGGCTCAGGGCATGAGTTTCAGGGCATGAGATTCAGGGCATGAGTTTCAGTGCAGTTAATTGAGGGCATGAGATTCAGTGTACGAGCTTTAGAGCATGAGATTCAGGACTTCATTTTCAGGGCAGGAGATTCAGGGCAGTTGTTTCAGTGCAGGAGTTTCAGGGCACGAGATTCAGGGCATGAGATTCAGGGCATGAGTTTCAGGGCATGAGATTCAGTGCAGGTGTTTCAGGGCATGAGATTCAGGGCATGAGTTTCAGTGCATGAATTTGAGGGCAGGAGTTTCAAGGCATGAGATTCAGGGCATGAGTTTCAGTGCATGAGTTTGAGGGCAGGAGTTTCAGGGCATGAGATTCAGGGCATGAGTTTCAGGGCATGAGATTCAGGGCATGAGTTTCAGTGCAGGAACTTGAGGGCATGAGATTCAGTGCAAGAGTTTTAGAGCATGAGATTCAGTACTTCATTTTCAGGGCAGGAGATTCAGGGCAGGTGTTTCAGTGCAGGAGTTTCAGGGCACGAGTTTCAGGGCATGAGATTCAGGGCATGAGTTTCAGTGCATGAGTTTGAGGGCAGGAGTTTCAAGGCATGAGATTCAGGGCATGAGTTTCAGTGCATGAGTTTCAGAGCGTGAGATTCAGGGCATGAGATTCAGGGCATGAGTTTCAGGGCAGGAGATTCAGGGCAGGTGTTTCAGTGCAGGAGTTTCAGGGCATGAGATTCAGGACATGAGATTCAGGATATGAGATTCATGGCATGAGTTTCAGTGCAGGAGTTTCAGGGCATAAGATTCAGGGCGTGAGTTTCAGGGCATGAGATTCAGGGCAGGTATTTCAGGGCATGTAATTCAGGGCATGAGTTTCTGGGCAGAAGATTCAGGGCAGGAGTTTTAGGGCATGTGATTCAGGGCATGAGTTTCAGTGCATGAGTTTCAGTGCAGGAGTTTCAGGGCATGAGATTCAGGGCATGAGTTTCAAGGCATGAGATTCAGGGCAGGTATTTCAGGGCATGTAATTCAGGGCATGAGTTTCTGGGCAGATGATTCAGGGCAGGAGTTTTAGGGCATGTGATTCAGGGCATGAGTTTCAGTGCATGAGTTTCAGGGCAGGAGTTTCAGGGTATGTGATTTAGGGCAAGAGTTTCAGGGCATGAGATTCAGGGCTTGACGTTCAGGGCATGAGGCTCAGGGCATGAGTTTCAGGGCATGAGATTCAGGGCATGAGTTTCAGTGCAGTTAATTGAGGGCATGAGATTCAGTGCACGAGCTTTAGAGCATGAGATTCAGGGCTTCATTTTCAGGGCAGGAGATTCAGGGCAGTTGTTTCAGTGCAGGAGTTTCAGGGCACGAGATTCAGGGCATGAGATTCAGGGCATGAGTTTCAGGGCATGAGATTCAGTGCAGGTGTTTCAGGGCATGAGATTCAGGGCATGAGTTTCAGTGCATGAATTTGAGGGCAGGAGTTTCAAGGCATGAGATTCAGGGCATGAGTTTCAGTGCATGAGTTTGAGGGCAGGAGTTTCAGG
Organism: Mobula birostris; assembly: GCF_030028105.1. NCBI lineage: Eukaryota > Metazoa > Chordata > Chondrichthyes > Myliobatiformes > Myliobatidae > Mobula > Mobula birostris. Next base: position 33,283 of record NW_027275507.1, on the reverse strand, counting down.
GCATGAGATTCAGGGCATGAGTTTCAGGGCATGAGATTCAGGGCATGAGTTTCAGTGCAGGAACTTGAGGGCATGAGATTCAGTGCAAGAGTTTTAGAGCATGAGATTCAGTACTTCATTTTCAGGGCAGGAGATTCAGGGCAGGTGTTTCAGTGCAGGAGTTTCAGGGCACGAGTTTCAGGGCATGAGATTCAGGGCATGAGTTTCAGTGCATGAGTTTGAGGGCAGGAGTTTCAAGGCATGAGATTCAGGGCATGAGTTTCAGTGCATGAGTTTCAGAGCGTGAGATTCAGGGCATGAGATTCAGGGCATGAGTTTCAGGGCAGGAGATTCAGGGCAGGTGTTTCAGTGCAGGAGTTTCAGGGCATGAGATTCAGGACATGAGATTCAGGGCACGAGTTTCAGGGCATGAGATTCAGGGCATGAGTTTCAGTGCATGAGTTTGAGGGCAGGAGTTTCAAGGCATGAGATTCAGGGCATGAGTTTCAGTGCATGAGTTTCAGTGCAGGAGTTTCAGGGCATGAGATTCAGGGCATTAGATTCAGGGCATGAGTTTCAGGACAGGAGATTCAGGGTATGAGTTTCAGGGCATGAGTTTCAGGGCATGAGATTCAGGGCATGAGATTCAGGGCTTCATTTTCAGGGCAGGAGATTCAGGGCGGGTGTTTCAGTGCAGGAGTTTCATGGCACGAGATTCTGGGCATGAGATTCAGGGCATGAGTTTCAGGGCATGAGTTTCAGGGCAGGAGTTTCAGGGCATGTGATTCAAGGCGTGAGTTTCAGGATATGAGATTCATTGCATGAGTTTCAGTGCAGGTGTTTCAGGGCATGAGATTCAGGGCATGAGTTTCAGTGCATGAGTTTGAGGGCAGGAGTTTCAAGGCATGAGATTCAGGGCATGAGTTTCAGTGCATGAGTTTCAGAGCGTGAGATTCAGGGCATGAGATTCAGGGCATGAGTTTCAGGGCAGGAGATTCAGGGCAGGTGTTTCAGTGCAGGAGTTTCAGGGCATGAGATTCAGGACATGAGATTCAGGGCATGAGTTTTAGGACAGGAGATTCAGGGCATGAGTTTCAGGGCATGAGTTTCAGGGCATGAGTTTCAGGGCAGGAGTTTCAGGGCATGTAATTCAGGGCGTGAGTTTCAGGATATGAGATTCATGGCATGAGTTTCAGTGCAGGAGTTTCAGGGCATGAGATTCAGGGCATGAGTTTCAGGGCATGAGATTCAGGGCAGGTATTTCAGGGCATGTAATTCAGGGCATGAGTTTCTGGGCAGATGATTCAGGGCATGAGTTTTAGGGCATGTGATTCAGGGCATGAGTTTCAGTGCATGAGTTTCAGGGCAGGAGTTTCAGGGTATGTGATTTAGGGCATGAGTTTCAGGGCATGAGATTCAGGGCTTGAGTTTCAGGGAATGAGGTTCAGGGCATGAGTTTCAGGGCATGAGATTCAGGGCATGAGTTTCAATGCAGGAACTTGAGGGCATGAGATTCAGTGCACGAGTTTCAGAGCATGAGATTCAGGGCATGAGATTCAGGGCATGATTTTTAAGGCAGGAGATTCAGGGCTGGTGTTTCAGTGCAGGAGTTTCAGGGCATGAGATTCAGGGTATGAGATTCAGGGCATGAGATTCAGGGCATGAGTTTCAGGGCATGAGATTCAGGGCTGGTATTTCAGGGCATGTAATTCAGGGCATGAGTTTCTTGGCAGATGATTCAGGGCAGGAATTTTAGGGTATGTGATTCAGGGCATGTAATTCAGGGCATGAGTTTCTGGGCAGATGATTCAGGGCAGGAATTTTAGGGCATGTGATTCAGGGCATGAGATTCAGGGCTTGAGTTTCAGGGAATGAGGTTCAGGGCATGAGTTTCAGGGCATGATATTCAGGGCATGAGTTTCAGTGCAGGAACTTGAGGGCATGAGATTCAGTGCACGAGCTTCAGAGCATGAGATTCAGGGCATGAGATTCAGGGCATGATTTTTAAGGCAGGAGATTCAGGGCTGGTGTTTCAGTGCAGGAGTTTCAGGGCATGAGATTCAGGGTATGAGATTCAGGGCATGAGTTTCAGGGCATGAGATTCAGGGCAGATATTTCAGGGCATGTAATTCAGGGCATGAGTTTCTGGGCAGATGATTCAGGGCAGGAATTTTAGGGCATGTGATTCAGGGCATGTAATTCAGGGCATGAGTTTCTGGGCAGATGATTCAGGGCAGGAATTTTAGGGCATGTGATTCAGGGCATGAGTTTCAGTGCATGAGTTTCAGGGCAGTAGTTTCAGGGTATGTGATTTAGGGTATGAGTTTCAGGGCATGAGATTCAGGGCTTGAGTTTCAGGGCATGAGATTCAGGGCAGGAGTTTTAGGGCATGTGATTCAGGGCACGAGTTTGAGTGCATGAGTTTCAGGGCAGGAGTTTCAGGGTATGTGATTTAAGGCATGAGTTTCAGAGCATGAGATTCAGGGCATGAGATTCAGGGTATGATTTTCAGGGCAGGAGATTCAGGGCAGGTGTTTCAGTGCAGGAGTTTCAGGGCATGAGATTCAGAGCATGAGATTCAGGGCATGAGTTTTAGGACAGGAGATTCAGGGCATGAGTTTCATGGCATGAGTTTCAGGGCATGAGTTTCAGGGCAGGAGTTTCAGGGCATGTAATTCAGAGCGTGAGTTTCAGGATAAGAGATTCATGGCATGAGTTTGAGTGCAGGAGTTTCAGGGCATGAGATTCAGGGCAGGTATTTCAGGGCATGTAATTCAGGGCATGAGTTTCTGGGCAGATGATTCAGGGCAGGAGTTTTAGGGCATGAGATTCAGGGCATGAGATTCAGGGCATGAGTTTCAGTGCAGGAACTTGAGGGCATGAGATTCAGTGCACGAGTTTCAGAGCATGAGATTCAGGGCATGAGATTCAGGTCATGATTTTCAAGGCAGGAGATTCAGGGCAGGTGTTTCAGTGCAGGAGTTTCAGGACATGAGATTCAGGGCATGAGTTTCAGTGCAGTAACTTGAGGTCATGAGATTCAGTGCACGAGTTTCAGAGCGTGAGATTCAGGGCATGAGATTCAGGGCATGAGTTTCAGGGCAGGAGATTCAGGGCAGGTGTTTCAGTGCAGGAGTTTCAGGGCATGAGATTCAGGACATGAGATTCAGGGCATGAGTTTTAGGACAGGAAATTCAGGGCATGAGTTTCAGGGCATGAGTTTCAGGGCATGAGTTTCAGGGCAGGAGTTTCAGGGCATGTAATTCAGGGCGTGAGTTTCAGGATATGAGATTCATGGCATGAGTTTCAGTGCAGGAGTTTCAGGGCATGAGATTCAGGGCATGAGTTTCAGGGCATGAGATTCAGGGCAGGTATTTCAGGGTATGTAATTCAGGGCATGAGTTTCTGGGCAGATGATTCAGGGCATGTGTTTTAGGGCATGTGATTCAGGGCATGAGTTTCAGTGCATGAGTTTCAGGGCAGGAGTTTCAGGGTATGTGATTTAGGGCATGAGTTTCAGGGCATGAGATTCAGGGCTTGAGTTTCAGGGAATGAGGTTGAGGGCATGAGTTTCAGGGCATGAGATTCAGGGCTTGAGTTTCAGTGCAGGAACTTGAGGGCATGAGATTCAGTGCACGAGTTTCAGAGCATGAGATTCAGGGCATGAGATTCAGGGCATGATTTTTAAGGCAGGAGATTCAGGGCTGGTGTTTCAGTGCAGGAGTTTCAGGGCATGAGATTCAGGGTATGAGATTCAGGGCATGAGTTTCAGGGCATGAGATTCAGGGCAGGTATTTCAGAGCATGTAATTCAGGGCATGAGTTTCTGGGCAGATGATTCAGGGCAGGAATTTTAGGGCATGTAATTCAGGGCATGTAATTCAGGGCATGAGTTTCTGGGCAGATGATTCAGGGCAGGAATTTTAGGGCATGTGATTCAGGGCATGAGTTTCAGTGCATGAGTTTCAGGGCAGTAGTTTCAGGGTATGTGATTTAGGGTATGAGTTTCAGGGCATGAGATTCAGGGCTTGAGTTTCAGGGCATGAGATTCAGGGCAGGAGTTTTAGGGCATGTGATTCAGGGCACGAGTTTGAGTGCATGAGTTTCAGGGCAGGAGTTTCAGGGTATGTGATTTAGGGCATGAGTTTCAGAGCATGAGATTCAGGGCATGAGATTCAGGGTATGATTTTCAGGGCAGGAGATTCAGGGCAGGTGTTTCAGTGCAGGAGTTTCAGGGCATGAGATTCAGGGCATGAGATTCAGGGCATGAGTTTTAGGACAGGAGATTCAGGGCATGAGTTTCAGGGCATGAGTTTCAGGGCAGGAGTTTCAGGGCATGTAATTCAGGGCGTGAGTTTCAGGATATGAGATTCATGGCATGAGTTTGAGTGCAGGAGTTTCAGGGCATGAGATTCAGGGCATGAGTTTCAGGGCATGAGATTCAGGGCAGGTATTTCAGGGCATGTAATTCAGGGCATGAGTTTCTGGGCAGATGATTCAGGGCAGGAGTTTTAGGGCATGAGATTCAGGGCATGAGATTCAGGGCATGAGTTTCAGGGCATGAGATTCAGGGCAGGCATTTCAGGGCATGTAATTCAGGGCATGATTTTCTGGGCTGATGATTCAGGGCAGGAAATTTAGGGCATGTGATTCAGGGCATGAGTTTCAGTGCATGAGTTTCAGGGCAATAGTTTCAGGGTATGTGATTTAGGGCATGAGTTTCAGGGCATGAGATTCAGGGCTTGAGTTTCAGGGCATGAGGTTCAGGGCATGAGTTTCAGGGCATGAGTTTCAGGGCAGGAGTTTTAGGGCATGTGATTCAGGGCATGAGTTTGAGTGCATGAGTTTCAGGGCAGGAGTTTCAGGGTATGTGATTTAGGGCATGAGTTTCCGGGCATGAGATTCAGGGCTTGAGTTTCAGGGCATGAGGTTCAGGGCATGAGTTTCAGGTCATGAGATTCAGGGCATGAGTTTCAGTGCAATAACTTGAGGGCATGAGATTCAGGGCATGAGTTTCAGAGCATGAGATTCAGGGCTTGAGATTCAGGGCATGATTTTCAGGGCAGGAGATTCAGGGCAGGTGTTTCAGTGCAGGAGTTTCAGGGCATGAGATTCAGGGCATGAGATTCAGGGCATGAGTTTCAGGACAGGAAATTCAGGGCATGAGTTTCAGGGCATGAGTTTCAGGGCAGGAGTTTCAGGGCATGTGATTCAGGGCGTGAGTTTCAGGATATGAGATTCATGGCATGAGTTTCAGTGCAGGAGTTTCAGGGCATGAGATTCAGGGCTTGAGTTTCAGGGCATGAGGTTCAGGGCATGAGTTTCAGGTCATGAGATTCAGGGCATGAGTTTCAGTGCAGGAACTTGAGGGGATGAGATTCAGGGCATGAGTTTCAGAGCATGAGATTCAGGGCATGAGATTCAGGGCATGATTTTCAGGGCAGGAGATTCAGGGCAGGTGTTTCAGTGCAGGAGTTTCAGGGCATGAGATTCAGGGCATGAGATTCAGGGCATGAGTTTCAGGACAGGAAATTCAGGGCATGAGTTTCAGGGCAGGAGTTTCAGGGCATGTGATTCAGGGCGTGAGTTTCAGGATATGAGATTCATGGCATGAGTTTCAGTGCAGGAGTTTCAGGGCATGAGATTCAGGGCATGAGTTTCAGAGCATGAGATTCAGGGGATGAGATTCAGGGCATGATTTTCAGGGCAGGAGATTCAGGGCAGGTGTTTCAGTGCAGGAGTTTCAGGGCATGAGATTCAGGGCATGAGATTCAGGGCATGAGTTTCAGGACAGGAGATTCAGGGCATGAGTTTCAGGGCATGAGTTTCAGGGCATGAGATTCAGGGCATGAGATTCAGGGCTTCATTTTTAGGGCTGGAGATTCAGGGCAGGTGTTTCAGTGCAGGAGTTTCAGGGCACGAGATTCAGGGCATGAGATTCAGGGCATGAGTTTCAGGGCATGAGTTTCAGGGCATGAGTTTCAGGGCAGGAGTTTCAGGGCATGTGATTCAAGGCGTGAGTTTCAGGATATGAGATTCATGGCATGAGTTTCAGTGCAGGTGTTTCAGGGCATGAGATTCAGGGCATGAGTTTCAGTGCATGAGTTTGAGGGCAGGAGTTTCAAGGCATGAGATTCAGGGCATGAGATTCAGGGCATGAGTTTCAGGGCATGAGATTCAGGGCAGGTATTTCAGGGCATGTAATTCAGGGCATGAGTTTCTGGGCCGATGATTCAGGGCATGAGTTTTAGGGCATGTGATTCAGGGCATGAGTTTCAGTGCATGAGTTTCAGGGCAGGAGTTTCAGGGTATGTGATGTAGGGCATGAGTTTCAGGGCATGAGATTCAGGGCTTGAGATTCAGGGCATGAGTTTCAGAGCATGAGATTCAGGGCATGATTTTCAGGGCAGGAGATTCAGGGCACGTGTTTCAGTGCAGGAGTTTCAGGGCATGAGATTCAGGGCATGAGATTCAGGGCATGAGTTTCAGGACAGGAGATTCAGGGCATGAGTTTCAGGGCATGAGTTTCAGGGCATGAGATTCAGGGCATGAGATTCAGGGCTTCATTTTCAGGGCAGGAGATTCAGGGCAGGTGTTTCAGTGCAGGAGTTTCATGGCACGAGATTCAGGGCATGAGATTCCGCGCATGAGTTTCAGGGCATGTGATTCAAGGCGTGAGTTTCAGGATATGAGATTCATGGCATGAGTTTCAGTGCAGGTGTTTCAGGACATGAGATTCAGGGCATGAGTTTCAGTGCATGAGTTTGAGGGCAGGAGTTTCAAGGCATGAGATTCAGGGCATGAGTTTCAGTGCATGAGTTTGAGGGCAGGAGTTTCAGGGCATGAGATTCAGGGCATGATTTTCAGTGCATGAGTTTCAGGGCAGGAGTTTCAGGGTATGTGATTTAGGGCATGAGTTTCAGGGCATGAGATTCAGGGCATGAATTTCAGGGCAGGAGTTTTAGGGCATGTGATTCAGGGCATGAGTTTGAGTGCATGAGTTTCAGGGCAGGAGTTTCAGGGTATGTGATTTAGGGCATGAGTTTCCGGGCATGAGATTCAGGGCTTGAGTTTCAGGGCATGAGGTTCAGGGCATGCGTTTCAGGTCATGAGATTCAGGGCATGAGTTTCAGTGCAATAACTTGAGGGCATGAGATTCAGGGCATGAGTTTCAGAGCATGAGATTCAGGGCTTGAGATTCAGGGCATGATTTTCAGGGCAGGAGATTCAGGGCAGGTGTTTCAGTGCAGGAGTTTCAGGGCATGAGATTCAGGGCATGAGATTCAGGGCATGAGTTTCAGGACAGGAAATTCAGGGCATGAGTTTCAGGGCATGAGTTTCAGGGCAGGAGTTTCAGGGCATGTGATTCAGGGCGTGAGTTTCAGGATATGAGATTCATGGCATGAGTTTCAGTGCAGGAGTTTCAGGCCATGAGATTCAGGGCTTGAGTTTCAGGGCATGAGGTTCAGGGCATGAGTTTCAGGTCATGAGATTCAGGGCATGAGTTTCAGTGCAGGAACTTGAGGGGATGAGATTCAGGGCATGAGTTTCAGAGCATGAGATTCAGGGCATGAGATTCAGGGCATGATTTTCAGGGCAGGAGATTCAGGGCAGGTGTTTCAGTGCAGGAGTTTCAGGGCATGAGATTCAGGGCATGAGATTCAGGGCATGAGTTTCAGGACAGGAAATTCAGGGCATGAGTTTCAGGGCATGAGTTTCAGGGCAGGAGTTTCAGGGCATGTGATTCAGGGCGTGAGTTTCAGGATATGAGATTCATGGCATGAGTTTCAGTGCAGGAGTTTCAGGGCATGAGATTCAGGGCATGAGTTTCAGAGCATGAGATTCAGGGGATGAGATTCAGGGCATGATTTTCAGGGCAGGAGATTCAGGGCAGGTGTTTCAGTGCAGGAGTTTCAGGGCATGAGATTCAGGGCATGAGATTCAGGGCATGAGTTTCAGGACAGGAGATTCAGGGCATGAGTTTCAGGGCATGAGTTTCAGGGCATGAGATTCAGGGCATGAGATTCAGGACTTCATTTTTAGGGCTGGAGATTCAGGGCAGGTGTTTCAGTGCAGGAGTTTCAGGGCACGAGATTCAGGGCATGAGATTCAGGGCATGAGTTTCAGGGCATGAGTTTCAGGGCATGACTTTCAGGGCAGGAGTTTCAGGGCATGTGATTCAAGGCGTGAGTTTCAGGATATGAGATTCATGGCATGAGTTTCAGTGCAGGTGTTACAGGGCATGAGATTCAGGGCATGAGTTTCAGTGCATGAGTTTGAGGGCAGGAGTTTCAAGGCATGAGATTCAGGGCATGAGATTCAGGGCATGAGTTTCAGGGCATGAGATTCAGGGCAGGTATTTCAGGGCATGTAATTCAGGGCATGAGTTTCTGGGCCGATGATTCAGGGCATGAGTTTTAGGGCATGTGATTCAGGGCATGAGTTTCAGTGCATGAGTTTCAGGGCAGGAGTTTCAGGGTATGTGATGTAGGGCATGAGTATCAGGGCATGAGATTCAGGGCTTGAGATTCAGGGCATGAGTTTCAGAGCATGAGATTCAGGGCATGATTTTCAGGGCAGGAGATTCAGGGCACGTGTTTCAGTGCAGGAGTTTCAGGGCATGAGATTCAGGGCATGAGATTCAGGGCATGAGTTTCAGGACAGGAGATTCAGGGCATGAGTTTCAGGGCATGAGTTTCAGGGCATGAGATTCAGGGCATGAGATTCAGGGCTTCATTTTCAGGGCAGGAGATTCAGGGCAGGTGTTTCAGTGCAGGAGTTTCATGGCACGAGATTCAGGGCATGAGATTCCGCGCATGAGTTTCAGGGCATGAGTTTCAGGGCATGAGTTTCAGAGCAGGAGTTTCAGGGCATGTGATTCAAGGCGTGAGTTTCAGGATATGAGATTCATGGCATGAGTTTCAGTGCAGGTGTTTCAGGACATGAGATTCAGGGCATGAGTTTCAGTGCATGAGTTTGAGGGCAGGAGTTTCAAGGCATGAGATTCAGGGCATGAGTTTCAGTGCATGAGTTTGAGGGCAGGAGTTTCAGGGCATGAGATTCAGGGCATGATTTTCAGTGCATGAGTTTCAGGGCAGGAGTTTCAGGGTATGTGATTTAGGGCATGAGTTTCAGGGCATGAGATTCAGGGCTTGAGTTTCAGGGCATGAGGTTCAGGGCATGAGTTTCAGGGCATGAGATTCAGGGCTTGAGTTTCAGTGCAGGAACTTGAGGGCATGAGATTCAGTGCACGAGTTTCAGAGCATGAGATTCAGGGCATGAGATTCAGGTCATGACTTTCAAGGCAGGAGATTCAGGGCAGGTGTTTCAGTGCAGGAGTTTCAGGACATGAGATTCAGGGCATGAGTTTCAGAGCGTGAGATTCAGGGCATGAGATTCAGGGCATGAGTTTCAGGGCAGGAGATTCAGGGCAGGTGTTTCAGTGCAGGAGTTTCAGGGCATGAGATTCAGGACATGAGATTCAGGGCATGAGTTTTAGGACAGGAGATTCAGGGCATGAGTTTCAGGGCATGAGTATCAGGGCAGGAGTTTCAGGGCATGTAATTCAGGGCGTGAGTTTCAGGATATGAGATTCATGGCATGAGTTTCAGTGCAGGTGTTTCAGGGCATGAGATTCAGGGCATGTGTTTCAGGGCATGAGATTCAGGGCAGGTATTTCAGGGCATGTAATTCAGGGCATGAGTTTCTGGGCAGATGATTCAGGGCATGAGTTTTAGGGCATGTGATTCAGGGCATGAGTTTCAGTGCATGAGTTTCAGGGCAGGAGTTTCAGGGTATGTGATTTAGGGCATGAGTTTCAGGGCATGAGATTCAGGGCTTGAGTTTCAGGGCATGAGGTTCAGGGCATGAGCTTCAGGGCATGATATTCAGGGCATGAGTTTCAGTGCAGGAACTTGAGGGCATGAGATTCAGTGCACGAGTTTCAGAGCATGAGATTCGGGGCATGAGATTCAGGGCATGATTTTCAAGGCAGGAGATTCAGGGCTGGTGTTTCAGTGCAGGAGTTTCAGGGCATGAGATTCAGGGCATGAGAATCAGGGCATGAGTTTCAGGGCATGAGATTCAGGGCAGGTATTTCAGGGCATGTAATTCAGGGCATGAGTTTCTTGGCAGATGATTCAGGGCAGGAATTTTAGGGTATGTGATTCAGGGCATGTAATTCAGGGCATGAGTTTCTGGGCAGATGATTCAGGGCAGGAATTTTAGGGCATGTGATTCAGGGCATGAGTTTCAGTGCATGACTTTCAGGGCAGTAGTTTCAGGTTATGTGATTTAGGGTATGAGTTTCAGGGCATGAGATTCAGGGCTTGAGTTTCAGGGCATGAGATTCAGTGCAGGAGTTTTAGGGCATGTGATTCAGAGCACGAGTTTGAGTGCATGAGTTTCAGGGCAGGAGTTTCAGGGTATGTGATTTAGGGCATGAGTTTCAGAGCATGAGATTCAGGGCATGAGATTCAGGGTATGATTTTCAGGGCAGGAGATTCAGGGCATGAGTTTCAGTGCATGAGTTTGTGGCCAGGAGTTTCAGGGCATGAGATTCAGGGCATGAGTTTCAGGGCATGAGATTCAGGGCAGGTTTTTCAGGGCATGTAATTCAGGGCATGAGTTTCTGGGCAGAAGATTCAGGGCAGGAGTTTTAGGGCATGAGATTCAGGGCATGAGTTTCAGTGCATGAGTTTCAATGCAGGAGTTTCAGGGTATGTGATTTAGGGCATGAGTTTCAGGGCATGAGATTCAGAGCATGAGTTTCAGTGCAGGAACTTGAGGGCATGAGATTCAGTGCACGAGTTTTAGAGCATGAGATTCAGGGCTTCATTTTCAGGGCAGGAGATTCAGGGCAGGTGTTTCAGTGCAGGAGTTTCAGGGCACGAGATTCAGGGCATGAGATTCAGGGCATGTGATTCAAGGCGTGAGTTTCAGGATATGGGATTCATGGCATGAGTTTCAGTGCAGGTGTTTCAGGGCATGAGGTTTAGGGCATGAGTTTCAGTGCCTGAGTTTCAATGCAGGAGTTTCAGGGTATGTGATTTAGGGCATGAGTTTCAGGGCATGAGATTCAGGGCTTGAGTTTCAGGGCATGAGGTTCAGGGCATGAGTTTCAGGGCATGAGTTTCAGGGCAGGAGTTTTAGGGCATGTGATTCAGGGCATGAGATTGAGTGCATGAGTTTCAGGGCAGGAGTTTCAGGGTATGTGATTTAGGGCATGAGTTTCAGGGCATGAGATTCAGGGCATGAGTATCAGGGCAGGAGTTTCAGGGCATGTAATTCAGGGCGTGAGTTTCAGGATATGAGATTCATGGCATGAGTTTCAGTGCAGGTGTTTCAGGGCATGAGATTCAGGGCATGAGATTCAGGGCATGAGTTTCAGGACAGGAGATTCAGGGCATGAGTTTCAGGGCATGAGTTTCAGGGCATGAGATTCAGGGCATGAGATTCAGGACTTCATTTTTAGGGCTGGAGATTCAGGGCAGGTGTTTCAGTGCAGGAGTTTCAGGGCACGAGATTCAGGGCATGAGATTCAGGGCATGAGTTTCAGGGCATGAGTTTCAGGGCATGAGTTTCAGGGCAGGAGTTTCAGGGCATGTGATTCAAGGCGTGAGTTTCAGGATATGAGATTCATGGCATGAGTTTCAGTGCAGGTGTTACAGGCATGAGATTCAGGGCTGGTGTTTCAGTGCAGGAGTTTCAGGGCATGAGATTCAGGGCATGAGAATCAGGGCATGAGTTTCAGGGCATGAGATTCAGGGCAGGTATTTCAGGGCATGTAATTCAGGGCATGAGTTTCTTGGCAGATGATTCAGGGCAGGAATTTTAGGGTATGTGATTCAGGGCATGTAATTCAGGGCATGAGTTTCTGGGCAGATGATTCAGGGCAGGAATTTTAGGGCATGTGATTCAGGGCATGAGTTTCAGTGCATGACTTTCAGGGCAGTAGTTTCAGGTTATGTGATTTAGGGTATGAGTTTCAGGGCATGAGATTCAGGCTTGAGTTTCAGGGCATGAGATTCAGTGCAGGAGTTTTAGGGCATGTGATTCAGAGCACGAGTTTGAGTGCATGAGTTTCAGGGCAGGAGTTTCAGGGTATGTGATTTAGGGCATGAGTTTCAGAGCATGAGATTCAGGGCATGAGATTCAGGGTATGATTTTCAGGGCAGGAGATTCAGGGCATGAGTTTCAGTGCATGAGTTTGTGGCCAGGAGTTTCAGGGCATGAGATTCAGGGCATGAGTTTCAGGGCATGAGATTCAGGGCAGGTTTTTCAGGGCATGTAATTCAGGGCATGAGTTTCTGGGCAGAAGATTCAGGGCAGGAGTTTTAGGGCATGAGATTCAGGGCATGAGTTTCAGTGCATGAGTTTCAATGCAGGAGTTTCAGGGTATGTGATTTAGGGCATGAGTTTCAGGGCATGAGATTCAGAGCATGAGTTTCAGTGCAGGAACTTGAGGGCATGAGATTCAGTGCACGAGTTTTAGAGCATGAGATTCAGGGCTTCATTTTCAGGGCAGGAGATTCAGGGCAGGTGTTTCAGTGCAGGAGTTTCAGGGCACGAGATTCAGGGCATGAGATTCAGGGCATGTGATTCAAGGCGTGAGTTTCAGGATATGGGATTCATGGCATGAGTTTCAGTGCAGGTGTTTCAGGGCATGAGGTTTAGGGCATGAGTTTCAGTGCCTGAGTTTCAATGCAGGAGTTTCAGGGTATGTGATTTAGGGCATGAGTTTCAGGGCATGAGATTCAGGGCTTGAGTTTCAGGGCATGAGGTTCAGGGCATGAGTTTCAGGGCATGAGTTTCAGGGCAGGAGTTTTAGGGCATGTGATTCAGGGCATGAGATTGAGTGCATGAGTTTCAGGGCAGGAGTTTCAGGGTATGTGATTTAGGGCATGAGTTTCAGGGCATGAGATTCAGGGCATGAGTATCAGGGCAGGAGTTTCAGGGCATGTAATTCAGGGCGTGAGTTTCAGGATATGAGATTCATGGCATGAGTTTCAGTGCAGGTGTTTCAGGGCATGAGATTCAGGGCATGAGATTCAGGGCATGAGTTTCAGGACAGGAGATTCAGGGCATGAGTTTCAGGGCATGAGTTTCAGGGCATGAGATTCAGGGCATGAGATTCAGGACTTCATTTTTAGGGCTGGAGATTCAGGGCAGGTGTTTCAGTGCAGGAGTTTCAGGGCACGAGATTCAGGGCATGAGATTCAGGGCATGAGTTTCAGGGCATGAGTTTCAGGGCATGAGTTTCAGGGCAGGAGTTTCAGGGCATGTGATTCAAGGCGTGAGTTTCAGGATATGAGATTCATGGCATGAGTTTCAGTGCAGGTGTTACAGGGCATGAGATTCAGGGCATGAGTTTCAGTGCATGAGTTTGAGGGCAGGAGTTTCAAGGCATGAGATTCAGGGCATGAGATTCAGGGCATGAGTTTCAGGGCATGAGATTCAGGGCAGGTATTTCAGGGCATGTAATTCAGGGCATGAGTTTCTGGGCCGATGATTCAGGGCATGAGTTTTAGGGCATGTGATTCAGGGCATGAGTTTCAGTGCATGAGTTTCAGGGCAGGAGTTTCAGGGTATGTGATGTAGGGCATGAGTATCAGGGCATGAGATTCAGGGCTTGAGATTCAGGGCATGAGTTTCAGAGCATGAGATTCAGGGCATGATTTTCAGGGCAGGAGATTCAGGGCACGTGTTTCAGTGCAGGAGTTTCAGGGCATGAGATTCAGGGCATGAGATTCAGGGCATGAGTTTCAGGACAGGAGATTCAGGGCATGAGTTTCAGGGCATGAGTTTCAGGGCATGAGATTCAGGGCATGAGATTCAGGGCTTCATTTTCAGGGCAGGAGATTCAGGGCAGGTGTTTCAGTGCAGGAGTTTCATGGCACGAGATTCAGGGCATGAGATTCCGCGCATGAGTTTCAGGGCATGAGTTTCAGGGCATGAGTTTCAGAGCAGGAGTTTCAGGGCATGTGATTCAAGGCGTGAGTTTCAGGATATGAGATTCATGGCATGAGTTTCAGTGCAGGTGTTTCAGGACATGAGATTCAGGGCATGAGTTTCAGTGCATGAGTTTGAGGGCAGGAGTTTCAAGGCATGAGATTCAGGGCATGAGTTTCAGTGCATGAGTTTGAGGGCAGGAGTTTCAGGGCATGAGATTCAGGGCATGATTTTCAGTGCATGAGTTTCAGGGCAGGAGTTTCAGGGTATGTGATTTAGGGCATGAGTTTCAGGGCATGAGATTCAGGGCTTGAGTTTCAGGGCATGAGGTTCAGGGCATGAGTTTCAGGGCATGAGATTCAGGGCTTGAGTTTCAGTGCAGGAACTTGAGGGCATGAGATTCAGTGCACGAGTTTCAGAGCATGAGATTCAGGGCATGAGATTCAGGTCATGACTTTCAAGGCAGGAGATTCAGGGCAGGTGTTTCAGTGCAGGAGTTTCAGGACATGAGATTCAGGGCATGAGTTTCAGAGCGTGAGATTCAGGGCATGAGATTCAGGGCATGAGTTTCAGGGCAGGAGATTCAGGGCAGGTGTTTCAGTGCAGGAGTTTCAGGGCATGAGATTCAGGACATGAGATTCAGGGCATGAGTTTTAGGACAGGAGATTCAGGGCATGAGTTTCAGGGCATGAGTATCAGGGCAGGAGTTTCAGGGCATGTAATTCAGGGCGTGAGTTTCAGGATATGAGATTCATGGCATGAGTTTCAGTGCAGGTGTTTCAGGGCATGAGATTCAGGGCATGTGTTTCAGGGCATGAGATTCAGGGCAGGTATTTCAGGGCATGTAATTCAGGGCATGAGTTTCTGGGCAGATGATTCAGGGCATGAGTTTTAGGGCATGTGATTCAGGGCATGAGTTTCAGTGCATGAGTTTCAGGGCAGGAGTTTCAGGGTATGTGATTTAGGGCATGAGTTTCAGGGCATGAGATTCAGGGCTTGAGTTTCAGGGCATGAGGTTCAGGGCATGAGCTTCAGGGCATGATATTCAGGGCATGAGTTTCAGTGCAGGAACTTGAGGGCATGAGATTCAGTGCACGAGTTTCAGAGCATGAGATTCGGGGCATGAGATTCAGGGCATGATTTTCAAGGCAGGAGATTCAGGGCTGGTGTTTCAGTGCAGGAGTTTCAGGGCATGAGATTCAGGGCATGAGAATCAGGGCATGAGTTTCAGGGCATGAGATTCAGGGCAGGTATTTCAGGGCATGTAATTCAGGGCATGAGTTTCTTGGCAGATGATTCAGGGCAGGAATTTTAGGGTATGTGATTCAGGGCATGTAATTCAGGGCATGAGTTTCTGGGCAGATGATTCAGGGCAGGAATTTTAGGGCATGTGATTCAGGGCATGAGTTTCAGTGCATGACTTTCAGGGCAGTAGTTTCAGGTTATGTGATTTAGGGTATGAGTTTCAGGGCATGAGATTCAGGGCTTGAGTTTCAGGGCATGAGATTCAGTGCAGGAGTTTTAGGGCATGTGATTCAGAGCACGAGTTTGAGTGCATGAGTTTCAGGGCAGGAGTTTCAGGGTATGTGATTTAGGGCATGAGTTTCAGAGCATGAGATTCAGGGCATGAGATTCAGGGTATGATTTTCAGGGCAGGAGATTCAGGGCATGAGTTTCAGTGCATGAGTTTGTGGCCAGGAGTTTCAGGGCATGAGATTCAGGGCATGAGTTTCAGGGCATGAGATTCAGGGCAGGTTTTTCAGGGCATGTAATTCAGGGCATGAGTTTCTGGGCAGAAGATTCAGGGCAGGAGTTTTAGGGCATGAGATTCAGGGCATGAGTTTCAGTGCATGAGTTTCAATGCAGGAGTTTCAGGGTATGTGATTTAGGGCATGAGTTTCAGGGCATGAGATTCAGAGCATGAGTTTCAGTGCAGGAACTTGAGGGCATGAGATTCAGTGCACGAGTTTTAGAGCATGAGATTCAGGGCTTCATTTTCAGGGCAGGAGATTCAGGGCAGGTGTTTCAGTGCAGGAGTTTCAGGGCACGAGATTCAGGGCATGAGATTCAGGGCATGTGATTCAAGGCGTGAGTTTCAGGATATGGGATTCATGGCATGAGTTTCAGTGCAGGTGTTTCAGGGCATGAGGTTTAGGGCATGAGTTTCAGTGCATGAGTTTCAATGCAGGAGTTTCAGGGTATGTGATTTAGGGCATGAGTTTCAGGGCATGAGATTCAGGGCTTGAGTTTCAGGGCATGAGGTTCAGGGCATGAGTTTCAGGGCATGAGTTTCAGGGCAGGAGTTTTAGGGCATGTGATTCAGGGCATGAGATTGAGTGCATGAGTTTCAGGGCAGGAGTTTCAGGGTATGTGATTTAGGGCATGAGTTTCAGGGCATGAGATTCAGGGCTTGAGTTTCAGGGCATGAGGTTCAGGGCATGAGTTTCAGGTCATGAGATTCAGGGCATGAGTTTCAGTGCAGGAACTTGAGGGCATGAGATTCAGGGCATGAGTTTCAAAGCATGAGATTCTGGGCATGAGATTCAGGGCCTGATTTTCTGGGCAGAGATTCAGGGCAGGTGTTTCGGTGCAGGAGTTTCAGGGCATGAGATTCAGGGCAAGGGATTCAGGCATGAGTTTCAGGACAGGAGATTCAGGGCATGAGTTTCAGGGCATGAGTTTCAGGGCATGAGTTTCAGGGCAGGAGTTTCAGGGCATGTGATTCAGGGCGTGAGTTTCAGGATCTGAGATTCATGGCATGAGTTTCAGTGCAGGAGTTTCAGGGTATGAGATTCAGGTCATGAGTTTCAGGGTAGGTGATTCAGGGCAGGAGTTTCAGGACATGAGATTCAGGGCATGAGTTTCAGTGCAGGAACTTGAGGTCATGAGATTCAGTGAACGAGTTTCAGAGCGTGAGATTCAGGGCATGAGATTCAGGGCATGAGTTTCAGGGCAGGAGATTCAGGGCTGGTGTTTCAGTGCAGGAGTTTCAGGGCATGAGATTCAGGGCATGAGATTCAGGGCATGAGTTTTAGGACAGGACATTCAGGGCATGAGTTTCAGGGCATGAGTTTCAGGGCATGAGTTTCAGGGCAGGAGTTTCAGGGCATGTAATTCAGGGCGTGAGTTTCAGGATATGAGATTCATGGCATGAGTTTCAGTGCAGGAGTTTCAGGGCATGAGATTCAGGGCATGAGTTTCAGGGCATGAGATTCAGGGCAGGTATTTCAGGGCATGTAATTCAGGGCATGAGTTTCTGGGCAGATGATTCAGGGCAGGAGTTTTAGGGCA
Organism: Mobula birostris; assembly: GCF_030028105.1. Classification (NCBI taxonomy): domain Eukaryota; kingdom Metazoa; phylum Chordata; class Chondrichthyes; order Myliobatiformes; family Myliobatidae; genus Mobula; species Mobula birostris. Next base: position 16,064 of record NW_027275507.1, on the reverse strand, counting down.
TGTGATTCAGGGCATGAGTTTCAGTGCATGAGTTTCAGAGCAGGAGTTTCAGGGCATGAGATTCAGGGCATGATTTTCTGGGCAGATGATTCAGGGCAGGAGTTTTAGGGCATGTGATTCAGAGCATGAGTTTCAGTGCATGAGTTTCAGGGCAGGAGTTTCAGGGTATGTGATTTAGGTCATGAGATTCAGGGCATGAGATTCAGGGCTTGAGTTTCAGGGCATGAGGTTCAGGGCATGAGTTTCAGGGCATGAGATTCAGGGCATGAGTTTCAGTGCAGGAACTTGAGGGCATGAGATTCAGTGCAAGAGTTTTAGAGCATGAGATTCAGGGCTTCATTTTCAGGGCAGGAGATTCAGGGCAGGTGTTTCAGTGCAGGAGTTTCAGGGCACGAGTTTCAGGGCATGAGATTCAGGGCATGAGTTTCAGTGCATGAGTTTCAGGGCATGAGTTTCAGGGCAGGAGTTTCAGGGCATGTGATTCAAGGCGTGAGTTTCAGGATATGAGATTCATGGCATGAGTTTCAGTGCAAGTGTTTCGGGGCATGAGATTCAGGGCATGAGTTTCAGTGCATGAGTTTGAGGGCAGGAGTTTCAAGGCATGAGATTCAGGGCATGAGTTTCAGTGCATGAGTTTGAGCGCAGGAGTTTCAGGCATGAGATTCAGGGCATGAGTTTCACGGCATGAGATTCAGGGCATGATTTTTAGGACAGGAGATTCAGGGCATGAGTTTCAGGGCATGAGTTTCAGGGCATGAGTTTCAGGGCATGAGTTTCAGGGCAGGAGTTTCAGGGCATGTAATTCAGGGCGTGAGTTTCAGGATATGAGATTCATGGCATGAGTTTCAGTGCAGGAGTACCAGGGCACGAGATTCGGTGCATGAGTTTCAGGGCATGAGTTTCAGGGCATGAGATTCAGGGCAGGTGTTTCAGTGCAGGAGTTTCAGGGCACGAGATTCAGGGCATGAGATTCAGAGCATGAGTTTCAGAGCATGAGTTTCAGGGCATGAGTTTCAGGGCAGGAGTTTCAGGGCATGTGATTCAAGGCGCGAGTTTCAGGATATGAGATTCATGGCATGAGTTTCAGTGCAGGTGTTTCAGGGCATGAGATTCAGGGCATGAGTTTCAGTGCATGAGTTTGAGGGCAGGAGTTTCAAGGCATGAGATTCAGGCATGAGTTTCAGTGCATGAGTTTCAGAGCAGGAGTTTCAGGGCATGCGATTCAGGGCATGAGTTTCTGGGCAGATGATTCAGGGCAGGAGTTTTAGGGCATGTGATTCAGGGCATGAGTTTCAGTGCATGAGTTTCAGGGCAGGAGTTTCAGGGTATGTGATTTAGGGCAAGAGATTCAGGGCATGAGATTCAGGGCTTGAGTTTCAGGGCATGAGGTTCAGGGCATGAGTTTCAGGGCATGAGATTCAGGGCATGAGTTTCAGTGCATGAGTTTCAGGGCATGAGTTTCAGGGCATGCGATTCAGGGCATGAGTTTCAGTGCATGAGTTTCAGAGCAGGAGTTTCAGGGCATGAGATTCAGGGCATGAGTTTCTGGGCAGATGATTCAGGGCAGGAGTTTTAGGGCATGTGATTCAGGGCATGAGTTTCAGTGCATGAGTTTCAGGGCAGGAGTTTCAGGGTATGTGATTGAGGGCAAGAGATTCAGGGCATGAGATTCAGGGCTTGAGTTTCAGGGCATGAGGTTCAGGGCATGAGTTTCAGGGCATGAGATTCAGGGCATGAGTTTCAGTGCAGGAACTTGAGGGCATGAGATTCAGTGCAAGAGTTTTAGAGCATGAGATTCAGGGCTTCATTTTCAGGGCAGGAGATTCAGGGCAGGTGTTTCAGTGCAGGAGTTTCAGGGCACGAGTTTTAGGGCATGAGATTCAGGGCATGAGTTTCAGTGCATGAGTTTCAGGGCATGAGTTTCAGGGCAGGAGTTTCAGGGCATGTGATTCAAGGCGTGAGTTTCAGGATATGAGATTCATGGCATGAGTTTCAATGCAAGTGTTTCGGGGCATGAGATTCAGGGCATGAGTTTCAGTGCATGAGTTTGAGGGCAGGAGTTTCAAGGCATGAGATTCAGGGCATGAGTTTCAGTGCATGAGTTTGAGCGCAGGAGTTTCAGGGCATGAGATTCAGGGCATGAGTTTCAGGGCATGAGATTCAGGGCATGATTTTTAGGACAGGAGATTCAGGGCATGAGTTTCAGGGCATGAGTTTCAGGGCATGAGTTTCAGGGCAGGAGTTTCAGGGCATGTAATTTAGGGCGTGAGTTTCAGGATATGAGATTCATGGCATGAGTTTCAGTGCAGGAGTACCAGGGCACGAGATTCGGGGCATGAGTTTCAGGGCATGAGTTTCAGGGCATGAGATTCAGGGCAGGTGTTTCAGTGCAAGAGTTTCAGGGCACGAGTTTCAGGGCATGAGATTCAGGGCATGAGTTTCAGGCATGAGATTCAGGGCAGGTATTTCAGGGCATGTAATTCAGGGCATGAGTTTCTGGGCAGATGATTCAGGGCATGAGTTTTAGGGCATGTGATTCAGGGCATGAGTTTCAGTGCATGAGTTTCAGGGCAGGAGTTTCAGGGTATGTGATTTAGAGCATGAGTTTCAGGGCATGAGATTCAGGGCTTGAGTTTCAGGGCATGAGGTTCAGGCATGAGTTTCAGGGCATGAGATTCAGGGCATGAGTTTCAGTGCAGGAACTTGAGGGCATGAGATTCAGTGCACGAGTTTCAGAGCATGAGTTTCAGGGCATGAGATTCAGGGCATGAGTTTCAGGGCATGAGATTCAGGGCAGGTATTTCAGGGCATGTAATTCAGGGCATGAGTTTCTGGGCAGATGATTCAGGGCAGGAATTTTAGTGCATGTGAGTCAGGGCATTAGTTTCAGTGCATGAGTTTCAGGGCAGTAGTTTCAGGGTATGTGATTTAGAGCATGAGTTTCAGGGCATGAGATTCAGGGCATGAGTTTCAGGGCAGGAGTTTTAGGGCATGTGATATAGGGCATGTGTTTGAGTGCATGAGTTTCAGGGCAGGAGTTTCAGGGTATGTGAATTAGGGCATGAGTTTCAGGGCATGAGATTCAGGGCTTGAGTTTCAGGGCATGAGATTCAGGGCATGAGATTCAGGGCATGAGTTTCAGGACAGGAGTTTCAGGGCATGAGTTTCAGGGCATGAGTTTCAGGGCATGAGTTTCAGGGCAGGAGTTTCAGGGCATGAGTTTCAGGGCATGAGATTCAGGGCAGGTATTTCAGGGCATGTAATTCAGGGCATGAGTTTCTGGGCAGATGATTCAGGGCAGGAGTTTTAGGGCATGTGATTCAGGGCATGAGTTTCAGTGCATGAGTTTCAGAGCAGGAGTTTCAGGGCATGAGATTCAGGGCATGAGTTTCTGGGCAGATGATTCAGGGCAGGAGTTTTAGGGCATGTGATTCAGGGCATGAGTTTCAGTGCATGAGTTTCAGGGCAGGAGTTTCAGGGTATGTGATTTAGGGCAAGAGATTCAGGGCATGAGATTCAGGGCTTGAGTTTCAGGGCATGAGGTTCAGGGCATGAGTTTCAGGCATGAGATTCAGGGCATGAGTTTCAGTGCAGAAACTTGAGGGCATGAGATTCAGTGCAAGAGTTTTAGAGCATGAGATTCAGGGCTTCATTTTCAGGGCAGGAGATTCAGGGCAGGTGTTTCAGTGCAGGAGTTTCAGGGCACGAGTTTCAGGGCATGAGATTCAGGGCATGAGTTTCAGTGCATGAGTTTCAGGGCATGAGTTTCAGGGCAGGAGTTTCAGGGCATGTGATTCAAGGCGTGAGTTTCAGGATATGAGATTCATGGCATGAGTTTCAGTGCAAGTGTTTCGGGGCATGAGATTCAGGGCATGAGTTTCAGTGCATGAGTTTGAGGGCAGGAGTTTCAAGGCATGAGATTCAGGGCATGAGTTTCAGTGCATGAGTTTGAGCGCAGGAGTTTCAGGGCATGAGTTTCAGGGCATGAGTTTCAGGGCATGAGTTTCAGGGCAGGAGTTTCAGGGCATGTAATTCAGGGCGTGAGTTTCAGGATATGAGATTCATGGCATGAGTTTCAGTGCAGGAGTACCAGGGCACGAGATTCAGGGCTTGAGTTTCAGGGCATGAGTTTCAGGGCATGAGTTTCAGGGCATGAGATTCAGGGCATGAGTTTCAGTGCAGGAACTTGAGGGCATGAGATTCAGGGCATGAGTTTCAGAGCATGAGATTCAGGGCTTGAGATTCAGGGCATGATTTTCAGGGCAGGAGATTCAGGGCAGGTGTTTCAGTGCAGGAGTTTCAGGGCATGAGATTCAGGGCATGAGATTCAGGGCATGAGTTTCAGGACAGGAAATTCAGGGCATGAGTTTCAGGGCATGAGTTTCAGGGCAGGAGTTTCAGGGCATGTGATTCAGGGCGTGAGTTTCAGGATATGAGATTCATGGCATGAGTTTCAGTGCAGGAGTTTCAGGGCATGAGATTCAGGGCTTGAGTTTCAGGGCATGAGGTTCAGGGCATGAGTTTCAGGTCATGAGATTCAGGGCATGAGTTTCAGTGCAGGAACTTGAGGGGATGAGATTCAGGGCATGAGTTTCAGAGCATGAGATTCAGGGCATGAGATTCAGGGCATGATTTTCAGGGCAGGAGATTCAGGGCAGGTGTTTCAGTGCAGGAGTTTCAGGGCATGAGATTCAGGGCATGAGATTCAGGGCATGAGTTTCAGGACAGGAAATTCAGGGCATGAGTTTCAGGGCATGAGTTTCAGGGCAGGAGTTTCAGGGCATGTGATTCAGGGCGTGAGTTTCAGGATATGAGATTCATGGCATGAGTTTCAGTGCAGGAGTTTCAGGGCATGAGATTCAGGGCATGAGTTTCAGAGCATGAGATTCAGGGGATGAGATTCAGGGCATGATTTTCAGGGCAGGAGATTCAGGGCAGGTGTTTCAGTGCAGGAGTTTCAGGGCATGAGATTCAGGGCATGAGATTCAGGGCATGAGTTTCAGGACAGGAGATTCAGGCATGAGTTTCAGGGCATGAGTTTCAGTGCAGGAGTTTCAGGGCACGAGATTCAGGGCATGAGATTCAGGGCATGAGTTTCAGGGCATGAGTTTCAGGGCATGAGTTTCAGGGCAGGAGTTTCAGGGCATGTGATTCAAGGCGTGAGTTTCAGGATATGAGATTCATGGCATGAGTTTCAGTGCAGGTGTTTCAGGGCATGAGATTCAGGGCATGAGTTTCAGTGCATGAGTTTGAGGGCAGGAGTTTCAAGGCATGAGATTCAGGGCATGAGATTCAGGGCATGAGTTTCAGGGCATGAGATTCAGGGCAGGTATTTCAGGGCATGTAATTCAGGGCATGAGTTTCTGGGCCGATGATTCAGGGCATGAGTTTTAGGGCATGTGATTCAGGGCATGAGTTTCAGTGCATGAGTTTCAGGGCAGGAGTTTCAGGGTATGTGATGTAGGGCATGAGTTTCAGGGCATGAGATTCAGGGCTTGAGATTCAGGTCATGAGTTTCAGAGCATGAGATTCAGGGCATGATTTTCAGGGCAGGAGATTCAGGGCACGTGTTTCAGTGCAGGAGTTTCAGGGCATGAGATTCAGGCATGAGATTCAGGGCATGAGTTTCAGGACAGGAGATTCAGGGCATGAGTTTCAGGGCATGAGTTTCAGGGCATGAGATTCAGGGCATGAGATTCAGGGCTTCATTTTCAGGGCAGGAGATTCAGGGCAGGTGTTTCAGTGCAGGAGTTTCATGGCACGAGATTCAGGGCATGAGATTCCGCGCATGAGTTTCAGGGCATGAGTTTCAGGGCATGAGTTTCAGAGCAGGAGTTTCAGGGCATGTGATTCAAGGCGTGAGTTTCAGGATATGAGATTCATGGCATGAGTTTCAGTGCAGGTGTTTCAGGACATGAGATTCAGGGCATGAGTTTCAGTGCATGAGTTTGAGGGCAGGAGTTTCAAGGCATGAGATTCAGGGCATGAGTTTCAGTGCATGAGTTTGAGGGCAGGAGTTTCAGGGCATGAGATTCAGGGCATGATTTTCAGGGCATGAGTTTCAGTGCAGGAACTTGAGGGCATGAGATTCAGTGCACGAGTTTCAGAGCATGAGATCCGGGGCATGAGATTCAGGGCATGATTTTCAAGGCAGGAGATTCAGGGCTGGTGTTTCAGTGCAGGAGTTTCAGGGCATGAGATTCAGGGCATGAGAATCAGGGCATGAGTTTCAGGGCATGAGATTCAGGGCAGGTATTTCAGGGCATGTAATTCAGGGCATGAGTTTCTTGGCAGATGATTCAGGGCAGGAATTTTAGGGTATGTGATTCAGGGCATGTAATTCAGGGCATGAGTTTCTGGGCAGATGATTCAGGGCAGGAATTTTAGGGCATGTGATTCAGGGCATGAGTTTCAGTGCATGACTTTCAGGGCAGTAGTTTCAGGGTATGTGATTTAGGGTATGAGTTTCAGGGCATGAGATTCAGGGCTTGAGTTTCAGGGCATGAGATTCAGTGCAGGAGTTTTAGGGCATGTGATTCAGAGCACGAGTTTGAGTGCATGAGTTTCAGGGCAGGAGTTTCAGGGTATGTGATTTAGGGCATGAGTTTCAGAGCATGAGATTCAGGGCATGAGATTCAGGGTATGATTTTCAGGCAGGAGATTCAGGGCATGAGTTTCAGTGCATGAGTTTGTGGCCAGGAGTTTCAGGGCATGAGATTCAGGGCATGAGTTTCAGGGCATGAGATTCAGGGCAGGTTTTTCAGGGCATGTAATTCAGGGCATGAGTTTCTGTGCAGAAGATTCAGGGCAGGAGTTTTAGGGCATGAGATTCAGGGCATGAGTTTCAGTGCATGAGTTTCAATGCAGGAGTTTCAGGGTATGTGATTTAGGGCATGAGTTTCAGGGCATGAGATTCAGAGCATGAGTTTCAGTGCAGGAACTTGAGGGCATGAGATTCAGTGCACGAGTTTTAGAGCATGAGATTCAGGGCTTCATTTTCAGGGCAGGAGATTCAGGGCAGGTGTTTCAGTGCAGGAGTTTCAGGGCACGAGATTCAGGGCATGAGATTCAGGGCATGTGATTCAAGGCGCGAGTTTCAGGATATGGGATTCATGGCATGAGTTTCAGTGCAGGTGTTTCAGGGCATGAGGTTCAGGGCATGAGTTTCAGTGCATGAGTTTCAATGCAGGAGTTTCAGGGTATGTGATTTAGGGCATGAGTTTCAGGGCATGAGATTCAGGGCTTGAGTTTCAGGGCATGAGGTTCAGGGCATGAGTTTCAGGGCATGAGTTTCAGGGCAGGAGTTTTAGGGCATGTGATTCAGGGCATGAGATTGAGTGCATGAGTTTCAGGGCAGGAGTTTCAGGGTATGTGATTTAGGGCATGAGTTTCAGGGCATGAGATTCAGGGCTTGAGTTTCAGGGCATGAGGTTCAGGGCATGAGTTTCAGGTCATGAGATTCAGGGCATGAGTTTCAGTGCAGGAACTTGAGGGCATGAGATTCAGGGCATGAGTTTCAAAGCATGAGATTCTGGGCATGAGATTCAGGGCCTGATTTTCTGGGCAGGAGATTCAGGGCAGGTGTTTCGGTGCAGGAGTTTCAGGGCATGAGATTCAGGGCAAGGGATTCAGGGCATGAGTTTCAGGACAGGAGATTCAGGGCATGAGTTTCAGGGCATGAGTTTCAGGGCATGAGTTTCAGGGCAGGAGTTTCAGGGCATGTGATTCAGGGCGTGAGTTTCAGGATCTGAGATTCATGGCATGAGTTTCAGTGCAGGAGTTTCAGGGTATGAGATTCAGGTCATGAGTTTCAGGGTAGGTGATTCAGGGCAGGAGTTTCAGGACATGAGATTCAGGGCATGAGTTTCAGTGCAGGAACTTGAGATCATGAGATTCAGTGAACGAGTTTCAGAGCGTGAGATTCAGGGCATGAGATTCAGGGCATGAGTTTCAGGGCAGGAGATTCAGGGCTGGTGTTTCAGTGCAGGAGTTTCAGGGCATGAGATTCAGGGCATGAGATTCAGGGCATGAGTTTTAGGACAGGACATTCAGGGCATGAGTTTCAGGGCATGAGTTTCAGGGCATGAGTTTCAGGGCAGGAGTTTCAGGGCATGTAATTCAGGGCGTGAGTTTCAGGATATGAGATTCATGGCATGAGTTTCAGTGCAGGAGTTTCAGGGCATGAGATTCAGGGCATGAGTTTCAGGGCATGAGATTCAGGGCAGGTATTTCAGGGCATGTAATTCAGGGCATGAGTTTCTGGGCAGATGATTCAGGGCAGGAGTTTTAGGGCATGTGATTCAGGGCATGAGTTTCAGTGCATGAGTTTCAGAGCAGGAGTTTCAGGGCATGAGATTCAGGGCATGAGTTTCTGGGCAGATGATTCAGGGCAGGAGTTTTAGGGCATGTGATTCAGGGCATGAGTTTCAGTGCATGAGTTTCAGGGCAGGAGTTTCAGGGTATGCGATTTAGGGCAAGAGATTCAGGGCATGAGATTCAGGGCTTGAGTTTCAGGGCATGAGGTTCAGGGCATGAGTTTCAGGGCATGAGATTCAGGGCATGAGTTTCAGTGCAGGAACTTGAGGGCATGAGATTCAGTGCAAGAGTTTTAGAGCATGAGATTCAGGGCTTCATTTTCAGGGCAGGAGATTCAGGGCAGGTGTTTCAGTGCAGGAGTTTCAGGGCACGAGTTTCAGGGCATGAGATTCAGGGCATGAGTTTCAGTGCATGAGTTTCAGGGCATGAGTTTCAGGGCAGGAGTTTCAGGGCATGTGATTCAAGGCGTGAGTTTCAGGATATGAGATTCATGGCATGAGTTTCAGTGCAAGTGTTTCGGGGCATGAGATTCAGGGCATGAGTTTCAGTGCATGAGTTTGAGGGCAGGAGTTTCAAGGCATGAGATTCAGGGCATGAGTTTCAGTGCATGAGTTTGAGCGCAGGAGTTTCAGGGCATGAGATTCAGGGCATGAGTTTCACGGCATGAGATTCAGGGCATGATTTTTAGGACAGGAGATTCAGGGCATGAGTTTCAGGGCATGAGTTTCAGGGCATGAGTTTCAGGGCAGGAGTTTCAGGGCATGTAATTCAGGGCGTGAGTTTCAGGATATGAGATTCATGGCATGAGTTTCAGTGCAGGAGTACCAGGGCACGAGATTCGGTGCATGAGTTTCAGGGCATGAGTTTCAGGGCATGAGATTCAGGGCAGGTGTTTCAGTGCAGGAGTTTCAGGGCACGAGATTCAGGGCATGAGATTCAGAGCATGAGTTTCAGAGCATGAGTTTCAGGGCATGAGTTTCAGGGCAGGAGTTTCAGGGCATGTGATTCAAGGCGCGAGTTTCAGGATATGAGATTCATGGCATGAGTTTCAGTGCAGGTGTTTCAGGGCATGAGATTCAGGGCATGAGTTTCAGTGCATGAGTTTGAGGGCAGGAGTTTCAAGGCATGAGATTCAGGGCATGAGTTTCAGTGCATGAGTTTCAGAGCAGGAGTTCAGGGCATGCGATTCAGGGCATGAGTTTCTGGGCAGATGATTCAGGGCAGGAGTTTTAGGGCATGTGATTCAGGGCATGAGTTTCAGTGCATGAGTTTCAGGGCAGGAGTTTCAGGGTATGTGATTTAGGGCAAGAGATTCAGGGCATGAGATTCAGGGCTTGAGTTTCAGGGCATGAGGTTCAGGGCATGAGTTTCAGGGCATGAGATTCAGGGCATGAGTTTCAGTGCATGAGTTTCAGGGCATGAGTTTCAGGGCATGCGATTCAGGGCATGAGTTTCAGTGCATGAGTTTCAGAGCAGGAGTTTCAGGGCATGAGATTCAGGGCATGAGTTTCTGGGCAGATGATTCAGGGCAGGAGTTTTAGGGCATGTGATTCAGGGCATGAGTTTCAGTGCATGAGTTTCAGGGCAGGAGTTTCAGGGTATGTGATTGAGGGCAAGAGATTCAGGGCATGAGATTCAGGGCTTGAGTTTCAGGGCATGAGGTTCAGGGCATGAGTTTCAGGGCATGAGATTCAGGGCATGAGTTTCAGTGCAGGAACTTGAGGGCATGAGATTCAGTGCAAGAGTTTTAGAGCATGAGATTCAGGGCTTCATTTTCAGGGCAGGAGATTCAGGGCAGGTGTTTCAGTGCAGGAGTTTCAGGGCACGAGTTTTAGGGCATGAGATTCAGGGCATGAGTTTCAGTGCATGAGTTTCAGGGCATGAGTTTCAGGGCAGGAGTTTCAGGGCATGTGATTCAAGGCGTGAGTTTCAGGATATGAGATTCATGGCATGAGTTTCAATGCAAGTGTTTCGGGGCATGAGATTCAGGGCATGAGTTTCAGTGCATGAGTTTGAGGGCAGGAGTTTCAAGGCATGAGATTCAGGGCATGAGTTTCAGTGCATGAGTTTGAGCGCAGGAGTTTCAGGGCATGAGATTCAGGGCATGAGTTTCAGGGCATGAGATTCAGGGCATGATTTTTAGGACAGGAGATTCAGGGCATGAGTTTCAGGGCATGAGTTTCAGGGCATGAGTTTCAGGGCAGGAGTTTCAGGGCATGTAATTTAGGGCGTGAGTTTCAGGATATGAGATTCATGGCATGAGTTTCAGTGCAGGAGTACCAGGGCACGAGATTCGGGGCATGAGTTTCAGGGCATGAGTTTCAGGGCATGAGATTCAGGGCAGGTGTTTCAGTGCAAGAGTTTCAGGGCACGAGATTCGGGGCATGAGATTCAGAGCATGAGTTTCAGAGCATGAGTTTCAGGGCATGAGTTTCAGGGCAGGAGTTTCAGGGCATGAGTTTGAGGGCATGAGTTTCAGGGCATGAGTTTCAGGGCAGGAGTTTCAGGGCATGTGATTCAGGGCGTGAGTTTCAGGATCTGAGATTCATGGCATGAGTTTCAGTGCAGGAGTTTCAGGGTATGAGATTCAGGTCATGAGTTTCAGGGTAGGTGATTCAGGGCAGGAGTTTCAGGACATGAGATTCAGGGCATGAGTTTCAGTGCAGGAACTTGAGGTCATGAGATTCAGTGAACGAGTTTCAGAGCGTGAGATTCAGGCATGAGATTCAGGGCATGAGTTTTAGGACAGGACATTCAGGGCATGAGTTTCAGGGCATGAGTTTCAGTGCATGAGTTTGAGGGCAGGAGTTTTCAAGGCATGAGATTCAGGGCATGAGTTTCAGTGCATGAGTTTGAGGGCAGGAGTTTCAGGGCATGAGATTCAGGGCATGAGTTTCAGGCATGAGATTCAGGGCAGGTATTTCAGGGCATGTAATTCAGGGCATGAGTTTCTGGGCAGATGATTCAGGGCATGAGTTTTAGGGCATGTGATTCAGGGCATGAGTTTCAGTGCATGAGTTTCAGGGCAGGAGTTTCAGGGTATGTGATTTAGAGCATGAGTTTCAGGGCATGAGATTCAGGGCTTGAGTTTCAGGGCATGAGGTTCAGGGCATGAGTTTCAGGGCATGAGATTCAGGGCATGAGTTTCAGTGCAGGAACTTGAGGGCATGAGATTCAGTGCACGAGTTTCAGAGCATGAGTTTCAGGGCATGAGATTCAGGGCATGAGTTTCAGGGCATGAGATTCAGGGCAGGTATTTCAGGGCATGTAATTCAGGGCATGAGTTTCTGGGCAGATGATTCAGGACAGGAATTTTAGTGCATGTGAGTCAGGGCATGAGTTTCAGTGCATGAGTTTCAGGGCAGTAGTTTCAGGGTATGTGATTTAGAGCATGAGTTTCAGGGCATGAGATTCAGGGCATGAGTTTCAGGGCAGGAGTTTTAGGGCATGTGATATAGGGCATGTGTTTGAGTGCATGAGTTTCAGGGCAGGAGTTTCAGGGTATGTGAATTAGGGCATGAGTTTCAGGGCATGAGATTCAGGGCTTGAGTTTCAGGGCATGAGATTCAGGGCATGAGATTCAGGGCATGAGTTTCAGGACAGGAGTTTCAGGGCATGAGTTTCAGGGCATGAGTTTCAGGGCATGAGTTTCAGGGCAGGAGTTTCAGACATGAGTTTCAGGGCATGAGATTCAGGGCAGGTATTTCAGGGCATGTAATTCAGGGCATGAGTTTCTGGGCAGATGATTCAGGGCAGGAGTTTTAGGGCATGTGATTCAGGGCATGAGTTTCAGTGCATGAGTTTCAGAGCAGGAGTTTCAGGGCATGAGATTCAGGGCATGAGTTTCTGGGCAGATGATTCAGGGCAGGAGTTTTAGGGCATGTGATTCAGGGCATGAGTTTCAGTGCATGAGTTTCAGGGCAGGAGTTTCAGGGTATGTGATTTAGGGCAAGAGATTCAGGGCATGAGATTCAGGGCTTGAGTTTCAGGGCATGAGGTTCAGGGCATGAGTTTCAGGGCATGAGATTCAGGGCATGAGTTTCAGTGCAGGAACTTGAGGGCATGAGATTCAGTGCAAGAGTTTTAGAGCATGAGATTCAGGGCTTCATTTTCAGGGCAGGAGATTCAGGGCAGGTGTTTCAGTGCAGGAGTTTCAGGGCACGAGTTTCAGGGCATGAGATTCAGGGCATGAGTTTCAGTGCATGAGTTTCAGGGCATGAGATTCAGGGCAGGAGTTTCAGGGCATGTGATTCAAGGCGTGAGTTTCAGGATATGAGATTCATGGCATGAGTTTCAGTGCAAGTGTTTCGGGGCATGAGATTCAGGGCATGAGTTTCAGTGCATGAGTTTGAGGGCAGGAGTTTCAAGGCATGAGATTCAGGGCATGAGTTTCAGTGCATGAGTTTGAGCGCAGGAGTTTCAGGGCATGAGTTTCAGGGCATGAGTTTCAGGGCAGGAGTTTCAGGGCATGTAATTCAGGGCGTGAGTTTCAGGATATGAGATTCATGGCATGAGTTTCAGTGCAGGAGTACCAGGGCACGAGATTCAGGGCTTGAGTTTCAGGGCATGAGTTTCAGGGCATGAGTTTCAGGGCATGAGATTCAGGGCATGAGTTTCAGTGCAGGAACTTGAGGGCATGAGATTCAGGGCATGAGTTTCAGAGCATGAGATTCAGGGCTTGAGATTCAGGGCATGATTTTCAGGGCAGGAGATTCAGGGCAGGTGTTTCAGTGCAGGAGTTTCAGGGCATGAGATTCAGGGCATGAGATTCAGGGCATGAGTTTCAGGACAGGAAATTCAGGGCATGAGTTTCAGGGCATGAGTTTCAGGGCAGGAGTTTCAGGGCATGTGATTCAGGGCGTGAGTTTCAGGATATGAGATTCATGGCATGAGTTTCAGTGCAGGAGTTTCAGGGCATGAGATTCAGGGCTTGAGTTTCAGGGCATGAGGTTCAGGGCATGAGTTTCAGGTCATGAGATTCAGGGCATGAGTTTCAGTGCAGGAACTTGAGGGGATGAGATTCAGGGCATGAGTTTCAGAGCATGAGATTCAGGGCATGAGATTCAGGGCATGATTTTCAGGGCAGGAGATTCAGGGCAGGTGTTTCAGTGCAGGAGTTTCAGGGCATGAGATTCAGGGCATGAGATTCAGGGCATGAGTTTCAGGACAGGAAATTCAGGGCATGAGTTTCAGGGCATGAGTTTCAGGGCAGGAGTTTCAGGGCATGTGATTCAGGGCGTGAGTTTCAGGATATGAGATTCATGGCATGAGTTTCAGTGCAGGAGTTTCAGGGCATGAGATTCAGGGCATGAGTTTCAGAGCATGAGATTCAGGGGATGAGATTCAGGGCATGATTATCAGGGCAGGAGATTCAGGGCAGGTGTTTCAGTGCAGGAGTTTCAGGGCATGAGATTCAGGGCATGAGATTCAGGGCATGAGTTTCAGGACAGGAGATTCAGGGCATGAGTTTCAGGGCATGAGTTTCAGGGCATGAGATTCAGGGCATGAGATTCAGGGCTTCATTTTTAGGGCTGGAGATTCAGGGCAGGTGTTTCAGTGCAGGAGTTTCAGGGCACGAGATTCAGGGCATGAGATTCAGGGCATGAGTTTCAGGGCATGAGTTTCAGGGCATGAGTTTCAGGGCAGGAGTTTCAGGGCATGTGATTCAAGGCGTGAGTTTCAGGATATGAGATTCATGGCATGAGTTTCAGTGCAGGTGTTTCAGGGCATGAGATTCAGGGCATGAGTTTCAGTGCATGAGTTTGAGGGCAGGAGTTTCAAGGCATGAGATTCAGGGCATGAGATTCAGGGCATGAGTTTCAGGGCATGAGATTCAGGGCAGGTATTTCAGGGCATGTAATTCAGGGCGTGAGTTTCTGGGCCGATGATTCAGGGCATGAGTTTTAGGGCAGGTGATTCAGGGCATGAGTTTCAGTGCATGACTTTCAGGGCAGGAGTTTCAGGGTATGTGATGTATGGCATGAGTTTCAGGGCATGAGATTCAGGGCTTGAGATTCAGGGCATGAGTTTCAGAGCATGAGATTCAGGGCATGATTTTCAGGGCAGGAGATTCAGGGCACGTGTTTCAGTGCAGGAGTTTCAGGGCATGAGATTCAGGGCATGAGATTCAGGGCATGAGTTTGAGGACAGGAGATTCAGGGCATGAGTTTCAGGGCATGAGTTTCAGGGCATGAGATTCAGGGCATGAGATTCAGGGCTTCATTTTCAGGGCAGGAGATTCAGGGCAGGTGTTTCAGTGCAGGAGTTTCATGGCACGAGATTCAGGGCATGAGATTCCGCGCATGAGTTTCAGGGCATGAGTTTCAGGGCATGAGTTTCAGAGCAGGAGTTTCAGGGCATGTGATTCAAGGCGTGAGTTTCAGGATATGAGATTCATGGCATGAGTTTCAGTGCAGGTGTTTCAGGACATGAGATTCAGGGCATGAGTTTCAGTGCATGAGTTTGAGGGCAGGAGTTTCAAGGCATGAGATTCAGGGCATGAGTTTCAGTGCAGGAACTTGAGGGCATGAGATTCAGTGCAAGAGTTTTAGAGCATGAGATTCAGGGCTTCATTTTCAGGGCAGGAGATTCAGGGCAGGTGTTTCAGTGCAGGAGTTTCAGGGCAAGAGTTTCAGGGCATGAGATTCAGGGCATGAGTTTCAGTGCATGAGTTTCAGGGCATGAGATTCAGGGCAGGAGTTTCAGGGCATGTGATTCAAGGCGTGAGTTTCAGGATATGAGATTCATGGCATGAGTTTCAGTGCAAGTGTTTCGGGGCATGAGATTCAGGGCATGAGTTTCAGTGCATGAGTTTGAGGGCAGGAGTTTCAAGGCATGAGATTCAGGGCATGAGTTTCAGTGCATGAGTTTGAGCGCAGGAGTTTCAGGGCATGAGTTTCAGGGCATGAGTTTCAGGGCAGGAGTTTCAGGGCATGTAATTCAGGGCGTGAGTTTCAGGATATGAGATTCATGGCATGAGTTTCAGTGCAGGAGTACCAGGGCACGAGATTCAGGGCTTGAGTTTCAGGGCATGAGTTTCAGGGCATGAGTTTCAGGGCATGAGATTCAGGGCATGAGTTTCAGTGCAGGAACTTGAGGGCATGAGATTCAGGGCATGAGTTTCAGAGCATGAGATTCAGGGCTTGAGATTCAGGGCATGATTTTCAGGGCAGGAGATTCAGGGCAGGTGTTTCAGTGCAGGAGTTTCAGGGCATGAGATTCAGGGCATGAGATTCAGGGCATGAGTTTCAGGACAGGAAATTCAGGGCATGAGTTTCAGGGCATGAGTTTCAGGGCAGGAGTTTCAGGGCATGTGATTCAGGGCGTGAGTTTCAGGATATGAGATTCATGGCATGAGTTTCAGTGCAGGAGTTTCAGGGCATGAGATTCAGGGCTTGAGTTTCAGGGCATGAGGTTCAGGGCATGAGTTTCAGGTCATGAGATTCAGGGCATGAGTTTCAGTGCAGGAACTTGAGGGGATGAGATTCAGGGCATGAGTTTCAGAGCATGAGATTCAGGGCATGAGATTCAGGGCATGATTTTCAGGGCAGGAGATTCAGGGCAGGTGTTTCAGTGCAGGAGTTTCAGGGCATGAGATTCAGGGCATGAGATTCAGGGCATGAGTTTCAGGACAGGAAATTCAGGGCATGAGTTTCAGGGCATGAGTTTCAGGGCAGGAGTTTCAGGGCATGTGATTCAGGGCGTGAGTTTCAGGATATGAGATTCATGGCATGAGTTTCAGTGCTCTC